>NW_010289515.1:0-16873 GCF_000700745.2 Antrostomus carolinensis
CCGCCGCGGGCAGGGCACCGCCGCGGTCGCTCGGCCTGACCTCTTGGTGGGAGGTCACTGGGACAGTCGGGCAGCTCGGGCCGCGGAACGGCGGTGGGTGCGGGGGGACCCGCTGCCTGCCGGGCCCCGTCCGGAACCGGGCGAGGGAAGCGCTTGTAGAGCGAGCGGTCGGGGTGGCGTCGCTGACAAGCGTTTATGGCATTGGTCCTGCTCGTGGGAAGGGAACACTAATGAAAAATAACCAAGGCTGTGGACTGAAAAAAACACCTCAAAAACCAGGAGCCCAGGTTCTTTCTCCCGGCTGAAATTCATCTTAAAGCATTTGTGACAGTTCTGTTTGCTTGTGTAAACTGCTAATTGCCAAAGACAAAACTTCTGCAACTGCAGCTGATTTTCTTCGTGTTTTGACCTGTATCCGTTTTTTTTTCAGTGCATCCGGAACGTCTACACCAGCAAAATTATCAGTAGCGACAGAGACCTGTTAAGTGTCGTGTTCTATGGTACAGAAGAGAACAAGAACTCGGCAGATTTCAAGCACATCTACGTACTTCAGGAGCTGGATAATCCAGGTAAAGGCAGTAAAGTGATATGAAAGTTATGTAGAAGGATGGAGTAAGGGTAGCTGTGTATTAGCATTATCAGTAACTGGTCTCTGAAAACAAAGAGCTATCAGATAAACAGTTCCTGTTACTGAGATGTGTTGGGGAGTGGATAGATTTAGAAATTTGTTGAAGGCTTAGAAACTTAGTGGGAGCTTAGCTTTTTCTGTTGTAGTTGGTTCAGATCCCTTTCCTGTGTCTTTTCTTCTCTTTTAACATGGTGGTTCACTTCCTGTCTTGTAAACCTAAGAGGCTCTCAAGAGAACTCTTGAAAGCCCATGATGTGTCTGCCACACTTCAGAAAAGTGCATGTACATGCTGAGGCACCATGGATTCCAGCTGATGGAGAATACCACAGAACAGCTGAGGCTGGGTGGGATTCCTGCAGGTCATCTTGTCCAACTCTGCTGATCAAGAAGGGTCACCTAGAAGAGGTTGTCCAATATGTTAACCTGTTTGGGCTGTTCCATCTCTTATTTTCATAATGAGTTTTGCAATTCTTGAATTTAGCTCTTCCATTTTCTTAGAATTACTTAGCATCTGCTTGATAACGAGTGTTGGAAAAGGGCAAAGAAGGCATGCTAGTGGTGACAGATTCTCTGACAGCGAAGAGTCTGGTGGGGGGATTTTGTCTACTAGCTTTTAATAGCAGCTTTTATCTCTGAGGAGGAGGTTTGATTTCGTTTGCTTAACTAGGGGTTGCAGGTTTAATAACACATAGGGTTCTCCTGAAAGAACTGTGCCTTGTCCTAATTTCAGAATTAATTACAATGGGGACCTGGTGAGACTTGCCTTAGGTTCTTCTCCCTTTTCTGGCAGCAGATGTCTCAGGCTTCTTGCTCATCCTTTGTCCTCCTCCTTCCCTTCTGGCCCTTTTCCCTATCTTAGATGCAGTAGCTGTGCCATGCTTATAAAGACGGTGCGGGTGAAAGGCCAGTGTTGTTAAAAAGGAAAAGAATTAAGAGAATTGTACATTTGCTGCCCCTGGGGAGCAGCGTGCTTTGGAGAATGAAGAAATACTGTAGTTAGTTATTATGTAGTACATACTTATGAACACTTATGCTATTAATTAAATGACAGCTGAGGAGGTGAAAATAAAACAGTAAATGGGAGGGGGAACACATTTTCAGGTGAGATTTCAGAAGTGCTATAGAAGGACAAAGGAAGAAGCTCTGCAGAATGCAGCAGCTGAAAAATTAAAGGTTATGTCCCTTTGTAGAATTATGGGAGAAAACAGAGAATCTGCTGTTAGGAGAGAAAAGGAATCATAGCTGGGCTGGAGTAATCCACAGAGCTTTAAAAAGGCCACCAACACCTGCCCTGAATGTTGCTGTGCTCCACATGGTGGTACATGGACTGCATCTGAGCTCTAGGTTGATTCTGTCTAACATGAATGGCAAGAGAGCAGGAGTAACTCTCCACCTTCCCAACATGCCATGGAGATGCAGGATGTGTTTCAGGCTCCTCTCCTTTCTCTGGTGGCACAGCAGTCTGCCCTGCTTCTGCAGCGGGTGCGATTGTTGCCTTCCCTGCTGAGCACTTTCAGCATCAAGGGTTTGTGATGCTTTGATCCCTGCCCGTTTCCCTCCCTGGCAGGAAGAGCCCTGCATTGGTGTCAGGGCCCTTTGTGTCATCTTGGCCCTAGTAGGTGCTTTCAAGGGTAATGGGCTTGCAATACTGCAAGTGTTAGGCTATGCTGAACAATTTTCTCAGCCAGGTGTTGGAAGGACATCTCCACGGAGGTGCTAGGGGACATTGCTCAGATGTCAGCTACAAAGGACCATTGGTCCATATGTAGGAGAGTTTACAGTACTTCCTCCAGTATTTCTAATTCATGTGAATGCTGTTAACCTCTTTAGGTGCAAAGCGTGTTCTAGAGCTGGACCAGTACAGGGAGGACGAAGGACGAGCGCTTTTCCGTGAGACCTTTGGCCACAACGCTGACTATTCACTGGGTGAAGCACTCTGGGCCTGCTCCAATCTCTTCAGTGATGTCCGAGTCAGGCTGAGCCACAAAAGGATCATGCTCTTCACCAACGAGGATAACCCTCATGCCAATGACAGTGCTAAAGCCAAGCTGGCCAGGACCAAAGCTGGTGATCTGAGGGACACAGGTTGTTATTTTCCCCTTTAATTTCAGGCAGAGTAAAAGTTATGTTAACTGCAGATGTTAACTGCATTGCAAGTTTGTGATGGAAAAAGAATGTAAAATTATGAGAACTGGGGAATCTTTCTGAAGCTTTCTAAATTAGAAATTTGGTATCTAATCTAAATTAGAAAATCTGTTATCCAATCTAGTATCCAACAGCCAACACTTATTTTCTAGGATCTCTTTTTCTGCTCTGATAGCATAAATCAGGACTTGAGAGGGTTGTGGAAAACAAACTCTATTTCATTGGTCCACCGTTTTCCACAAAGAGAATAATAACACTAAGTTAACACAAAGAAAAATGAATGGTTCCGTTTTGAATTGCTGAAGAACAGCAACCTGAGCTCAGAGACTAGAGAGAAAATGCTTAATTCGTTCAACTGTGTAGCTGAGAACCAGTGGTTTTGGAGTTCAGCAGATATGCTGGATATAGAAGCTGTGAGGCTTCCTTAATCCATTAGCTCTCATAACTGGCAAAGGGTAATTTCCAAATTCATTACTTCCCTCTACGCCTGAGGTAAGAATGTGTTTTATAGGAGCTTGCCAGAGCTGTTTCTTCCACAGTGTTGTCCAGATTCTTAATTAGGGAGGAAAAATTTTTTGTGCTATGTTGTTTTGACTGAAGTTGAAGAATGTCTTTTGCCTCCTTCTCTAGAAACTTTCACATCTGGTACAGGTGACAATTTGGATCTTACTCTTGCTTAAGTTCCTTGCTTAGATAGAGAAATCTGAGAGTGCTGAGAAACATGCCAGTGTAAGAAAAAAGCAGTTCCTGTGACCCTCCTACTATCTCTTTCTTTGTTTCTAGGTATCATCCTGGACTTGATGCACTTGAAGAAGCCTGGAGGGTTCGATATCTCTTTGTTCTACAGGGATATCATAAACATAGCAGAGGATGAGGACCTTGGGATCCAACCTGAGGAGTCAGGGAAACTGGAACATCTCATGAAGAAAGTACGAGCAAAGGAGTCAAAGAAACGGGCTTCAGCCAGGTTTGTGCCTAGCTATGATGTTTCATTCAATGGAGGCACCTGATGTTACTTGTAGGCTGCATCTCACCTCTCTTTTCTGGAATGATTGGTCTATAAAATCATCAGTGCTTACATTCCTCAATCTTAATTCCTTAGTCCAAGATTGGTGTTTTGTCCATAGCTTCCAAGGGTATTTGTCCTTGGTGGGTGAGAAGAGTGGAGAGTGAAGCTATGCCTCCTTTTTTCCTCTGTGTGACATCTCCTGTATTGAGCTTGGCCAGAAATGATTGTTTTTCAAAAAACTACATCATAGCCAAGTAAAATACTTACAAAAAAAATCTGCAACATGTAAAGTGGTTAGTTTATAGTGAAATTGATTGAAATGAGGCTTTTTTTACTAGTGTTAACTTAGAAAAATTTCATCTCGATGTGACTGGTAGGTATTTTGGCTTATTATTAAATAGTTTTATGTAGCCAGTCTGTCTAGGCACTTAGTGTGGATTCACACAATCTTGATATTTCTGATGTCCTGCAGAAAGCTCAGAGATACTTACAGAGAGATTAAAGGGATCTTGAAAAAGCAGATAGAAAGTATTTTTGGAACCATGTACTCCATAACAGTTTTTTGGTTATGTTTTTGTTTTTTTTAATGAATGAGTTCATAGAAGAAAGATTTGGAAGCACAGTAAGGGAATGAACTTCATAGCCTGGTGATTTTTTAATATATATTAAAAAAAAATTCCCACTTTGAATTGTTGTCACTTGCATTCTCGCTCCTGCTCACAGCTTTATTTTCCTCTTCTGGGAAACTCAAGTTTTCTAATAACTGAGAAGGAAGAATCCCACACCAGTGATAACTTTTAGAGGAAAGGAAGTAACGTATTAATTCACTGTTCTGCTCTCAGAACGTGAAGATTACATCGAATTTTAAACCTCTACTTCTGAATTTTTCTTTTAACTTTTTTTTCTTTTCTTAGATTGTGGTATTGTTTGTCTTGATGGGGTTCTTTTGGGGCGTTTTGCCTTCTGTGTGAACAGCTGTGTGAATGCAGAGGTCACATTGCATTAAGCACAAGTGGGGTGCCCAAATACGAACTTGTCCTGTGCTCTGCTTGAGCATAGCTGCACTTCAGATTGAAAAAAGGTGAAAGAAATAAGGTAAATTATTTGTCTTTAGGTCATTTTTATGACTAGAAGTGACAACATTGCAAGAATGTTTTTATACAAGTGTGATTATTACTCAAGTAATATTATGTTTCCAGAGACACGTGATTTTTCAGGGAGGAGAATAGGAGGTCAGAGAAAATAAAGTTATCTGAGGAGAAGACTTTCTTTTGCAAAAGTGATCTTTTGGAAGTCTCAAGTCTGCATCTGCTTTTCTACACAGGTTAAATCTGTATCTGAACAAAGATCTGTCGCTTTCTGTCGGTGTTTACTACCTTGTTCATAAAGCTTATAAGCCCTATCCAGTGAAGCTTTATCGGGAAACTAATGAACCAGTTAAAACAAAAACAAGGGTGTTTAATGGGAAAACAGGCAGCTTGCTCCTTCCTAGTGACACAAAAAGGGCTCAGGTAACGTACTGATTATGTACCTGCTTCTTCCAGTCTCTGTGATGTGGGAGGGAGATGCTGATTCTCTTGCTGCTTTTGTTTCACTTTCAAGATCAGATGCAGAAATATTTACATCTGTATGCCTCTGGGGATAGCCTGGTCACTTGATAAGCTAGGCAGAGTGAAAGTGGGTTGTTTCTCTGGCATGACTGTCAAAGGAAAGCATAGCTGCTGGTGGAAGTGCACTCATGAACACAGGTCATTTCTTTCCGTAAGGCAGAACCAGGTTGTCAGAGCCTGACCTTATCTGGCCTTGTGCTGTCACTGCTGGTGTTACCTTTTGATTCATTAGATTTTGTCCATTTTATTAAACATACAAGTATGGAGCTCTCTTCCAAACAACAAAAAAGGCATATTACCTTTGTTTTTTGTTACTTTGTTCTTCATTTTGCCTTCCTGCTTGATAGTTTGGCCAGTGCAGATTGAATGGATTCTGTGATTCTGTTCAGGCACAGCCTTATTTCAGAGCAGGATACGCAGTTGCTAGGTATATTGTCACAAGCACAGTTTGTGTGTCCTTCCATGATAAAGGCTCTTAAAGTTGTTGTTTTAAGATTAAGTTTATTTATATTGGACCTTAGTTTCTTGAAATAAAGTACAGGAGCTGAACAGAAAGCTGAGCATTAAGTCCTGATGTCTAACTTCAGCAGCTGGACTATAGTATGTTCTTGTTTTTGTGACCTATGAGTGATGCTTCAAAAGCGCTGTTTCTTGGTTGCTGTTTCTGCCAGGAGTAGGTCTGCTGAAGCAAGTTTAGAATCAGACAGGACCTCTGAAAATGTCTGGTCCAACCCTGCCCAGGGCAAGACTCACAAAACCAGATCAGGTCACTCGGGGTTTGTTTGGGACAGCTTTGAAGAGCTCCAAGGATGAGATGTGACAGCCTCTCTGTGCCAGAAATGAACCATTGTCTTAGGAAAGTGCATTTTGCTAATGTCCAGGTGGAATTTCCCTTGGGATAATGGTCACATTGCTCTGTCTTGTCTATAACTCTCTTTTTAAGTAGTGGAAGACAGCAATTGCATTGTCTTCCTGTCCCCTGCCCCTCCTTTTTTTTTTTTTATGGCAGCACTACTATCTGCTCTTCCTTGGTTTAGACATATGGAAACCGCCAGATTGTGCTGGAGAAAGAGGAAACAGAAGAAATAAAAAGGTTTGAGTCTCCGGGCTTGTTTCTGATTGGCTTCAAACCACTTTCGATGCTAAAACAGCACCACCATATCAAGCCCTCCCAGTTCATCTACCCTGAGGAGTCCCTAGTAAGTGGTAAGTAAAGATGGCAAGAGAAAATTCACCACCTTGCATCAGGGTAACCAGCTGATTCATAGCGTGTTTGAGCGGGGATCAATGGGCGTAAAATCTTTGTCTAACTTAAAAACTTGCTAATATTAGAAAGTATAGAATTAACTTATTGCCCCTCTCAGCTGCAGTTAATTATTGTTTTCTTCAATAGCAGAAGAGCCGATTGAGTTTCATGTTTCGTCCATCCATCATGACAAGCAGCTAATCAAACTATGCAGATGTAGTCCCATAATATTTGGTTTTGTCATTCATGAAAGTGAAGGATCCTAGGACCTGACAAGAAGGCAAAGGTGGTTAAAAAAACAACCAACCAAAAAACCAAACCCCATACCAGGGAAGATAATTGCTGTTTTTAAGTCCATATCAGCTAGGTGTGGAAACGCAACACTTGGAAAGTAGGGTTGAATTAACAGCACTTTACAGACTTGTAAAGAGAATAGGAGAGGATGCTTAGGACTGGTTTTTCTCCCCTTTTTATGTGTATGTGTAAGTATGCTTATCTAGAAATGTAGTATTAATCCATCCCAAGCTGCAATAGTAAAGAAAAAACTCCAGCTCCTCAATCTAGTGGTAGATAAAGAAGGCTGAGTTATGACCAGATGCTTTACAGTGTCTGACTAAAGATCCTTTACACTAGCTTCTCCAGCTTAGCAGTTTCCTGAATCAAACACCTTACTTATATGTTAGTCTATTTCCCGATCACCATATCTGGTAAAATACAAAACAAACGTGTGCCTCAAGAGAGGAGTATTGCAATCTGAATTCTTAGTGTGTTACTTCTGCAGAAGGTCCTGTGCTGCTACTGTGATGTCCCACCAGACCAGAAAGAGGCTGTGTAGATAGATACTTGTTTCCAGTTTTCAACTGTATTTCATTGCTCAGATGCTAGTGGTTTCATTTCTTTCAACAGAATTCTCACTGCTCTGGTCAGGAGAGACAATAAAATTGTCATTTTCAGGGGCTCCCCCTTCCAAAAGTTGCTTTTTACCTCTAGCACATTGCAAGCATCACAAAGAAGTCACGGGTATTGCAACTGTAATGCCTAGAGGTACATTCCTGAGCAAAGCCGTCAGTCTGACCAGTACAGTCTTTACTTTGCAGGGAGTACGACGCTATTTAACGCCTTACTGATCAAATGCTTGGAGAGGGAGGTGATGGCACTGTGCAGATACACTGCCCGCCGGAACAGTCCCCCTCGCTTTGTGGCTCTGGTTCCCCAGGAGGAAGAGGTGGATGAGCAGAAGGTGCAGACAGCCCCTCCAGGTATGGGAATGGATGCTGCCTTTCCCTGCGCGATTGGGTGCGGTCAGCAGAATGGCCTCCTGCATTGTGTAAAAATATTCTTGATGCTGCTCCCCTTAAAACTAGGGAGCTCCTCCCCTTAAAACTAGGGAGCATGCTTTCCAACACCCCTTCAGTTTTGTTATTGTAAGCATCTGATGTTGAATCTATTTTTAAAACTCTACTTGCATCAGTGTTCACTCAGGTGTTACATGGCTACAGTATTTTCCTGCCTCCTCCCTTTTTTTAGCAGATTCAAAGTAACTGACCTAAAAATTAAAAGCCCTTTTTTCTGTTTGCTGACTAGATGGAATGTCTTTCTCTGAATTTTATTGTATCCTTGGATACATTTTAAAGCCTTGAGTAAATAATCTCATATACCGAGCCTCACACTGTAGCAGCTGAGTGGGGAATGGCCGGAGAGCAAAGGCAGACTCTTGCTCTTTTCCATTTTCTCACCTCCTTAACTGGAAAATCCTCTTCTGAGAAGTATGTGAAGTAGGGCAATAACACTGCTTGTGTACAATGTAAAGCATTTGAGAAATAAAATGTGGGCATTAACTTAATTTTCAAATAAGCCTTTTTTCAAGCTCATATCCAGTGAGGGATGGGGAAGGTGCACAAGTTGATTTCCTGTATAAAAAGCAGGTGACAAGTTTCCAGCTCTTAGATATACATTTGCTTTGAATCTCTTTTCAAAAGCCATGAATGATCTTGGTTGTATACATTAAGATTGGGATTGAGTCTCATGATGAAGGTACTAGGGGGTATTAGGGATTGCTGTTTACAGCAAAATAGTAGCCAGTTTAGGGAGTCATCAGACCTAGCTAATCAGACCTAGCTAATCAGCATCTTGGTCTTTCCCATAAATTATTGTTTTGAGGCGATGGTTCTGCATAACTGTTCTCTGCTCTCTCTCTCTCTCTCCTGTATAGGCTTCCATATCGTTTTCCTGCCATACGCAGATGACAAACGGAATGTTGATTTTACAGAAAAG
The DNA here is from genome assembly GCF_000700745.2 of Antrostomus carolinensis. NCBI lineage: Eukaryota > Metazoa > Chordata > Aves > Caprimulgiformes > Caprimulgidae > Antrostomus > Antrostomus carolinensis. The sequence continues at coordinate 8,913 of NW_010289515.1, forward strand.
GTGCCAGCCAGTCAAGAGCAGGTGGACAAAATGAAGGAAATAATACAAAAACTCCGTTTCAAATACAGGTACGTGGAGATAAATAGTGTGTGTTGGGGGGTGGCAGGGGGGAGAAAACACAACACCGTTGCTTGCTCTGTTGCACACATTGCTCAACTGTGGTGTCCACAAGATGGGATTTTGATGCATTTTGATGCAGATTGCTTCTTAATTATTCTGAATACCCAGGCACCACATGCAGTGTGTGGCACATTCTGGAGTTCTTTATAGAATTGCTCTTGTTCTCTGGGCTGATGTCATTTGTTGCAGAGGTATCACATTTTATTGTGGTTCTGCTAATCTGTTGCAGATCAGACCTGGATCATTTAAATTAGAGCACTTCAGAGAGAATAGTTAGGCCTTTTTCATTATAGATAGGATAAATTTTCCAAAGCCCTTTTATGGGAGATTTTTTCCTAGGTATGTGGAAAGTAGCAGAACTGGTATTAAAGTAGAATCCCACTGTCTCCATTTGTCTCACACAGCGTTATAAGCTGGTTGATGCGTGACGGGATAGTGATTTAGCAGGTAAATTGAAAAGAGGAAAAGCAGTTCTTCCAATGAGGTGGATTGTTATGTGGGAAAGAGGGAAGTTTTACTTTGAAATAGATTGGTGGGAGATCTTATGTGTCTTGTCTGTCTTCTTGGCAGTATGCATTGACATTTTGGGGGATTCTTGACAGGACTGACAGCTTTGAGAACCCAGTTTTGCAGCAGCACTTCAGGAATCTGGAGGCTTTAGCGCTGGATATGATGGAACCAGAACAAGCTGAGGATCTTACAAGTGAGAATTACTGCTGGGTGCAAAGGGAGGCGAGGTAGAGGGCTCTTGACTTTGTTCTAAGTCAGGGATGTGCTACTACAAAACCAAATGTCTTTAAAAATATATTTTAGTTGTGTGCAGTTCCAAGATACAGAATTCTGGATGTGTCCATTCTGAAATATTGAAACCTTACTTTCTAAAGCTGTCACTTTTGAGATAAAGGAAAAATTGATCGCTTTACCCTCCAAAATTAAAATTGAATCACCCTTTTTCTATGGTGACAAATGTTTTCTCTGAATTTCCTCTCCTCAAGAGTCTCATTAATATTTCAGTCTGATAAGTGGGCAGAATTGCTTAGAGAATTACTCGGCTAGGAGGCAATGATGCCACCTTGTGGCCGTGAGAGTTTCTGGGTAAGAATATCGTGTCACAGGATAGAAACCTGCTTCTGAAGGGGAAGTTCCTTTCTTAAAATTGTGTTGTACTCCAGGTATAGCGTTAGAATAATAGAATAGAATCATTAAGGTTGGAAAAGACCTCTAAGGTTATCAAGTCCAACTGAAAATAGTTAGAGTAACTATTTGTCTCTTCTGAAGTGATACCTAACAAATAATCTAGGTCCTTGTGCTAGATGTCATACAAATAACAGAAACAAGACAATCTGCCTCAAACTACTTGCAAGCTTAGATAGTAACCTACTGTATTTTAAATGTCTGAGATTAGACCTCAGTAACAGTGCAACCAGGTAAGAGATCTTCTATGTCACTTGCACTGTGTCAGTTTTGTTCTGCTTATGTTTCCTGTTCAGAAATATGTGCAGGTCCATTACATAAGTATAATACAAACTCTTGATATTACCAAGAGCTGTAAACTTCTGATTTGTGAATATCATACTATGTGTCTTTGCATTTTGCATGCTTGCAAAACACTTGCATGCTAGTTATTACAGAAACAGAATTGTATCTGGTGATGGCCTCGTTCAGACTTTCTTGTGACTGCTCTGTTTTTGAGTGAGCAAATCTTTCTCTTTTGGCAGTGCCAAAGACTGAAGAGATGAACCGCAGGCTGGGCAACTTGGTGGAGGAGTTCAAGCAGCTGGTTTATCCCCCTGACTACAATCCTGATGGGAAGGCCGTAAAGCGAAAACAAAGTAAGTAATGATGGTGCAGACATACAACATGGTGTCTGTGTCCTTTGTTTAGAGGTTTCTGTGTTTTCAGTTTGTCTCATGGTTTAAAGAAGCTGCTGGTGCAATAACTCTTTACTCATCTCCACAACAAAATGGACTTAGATCCAGCAGTGATTCTTAGAGAGCAGAGGATATTGTGGTATCCAGCTAGAGAACTGCTGGAATTTAAAACTGCATAGTGAATAAACAGAGAAGTATAGAAAGCAATGAGGATAAATTACTGCAAAATATATATTTGTTTATTATTCTTTTTATCATTATTAATAACTTTGAGGTTTTTACAACAGAGTAGGAAAGTTGTTCATGCTTTCAGTTGGTGTTCTCAGTGAGGAAGCAGACTTTTATGCATGGGCTGTTTATCGATAAAGTCCAAGATAGGCATCTTTAGGGCTAAATGTCTTAACTAATGCTGAAGTACATGTGTAGTTTGGGAGTCTTAGGAAACTCTGCATAAAGTGGGAGTGTCAGTCAGCTGAACTCCCTGTGGAATAGTTGCATTTCCCTGTCTAGATGAGAATCCCTTAAAAGTGTCATTTGGGGGTGATCTTTCCATCAGAACACAAGATTTCATACTTGAGTTTGAGATCACTCATTTCAATAAAATACACTATGTGGCTAACATAGTGAGTGACACCTACTTCACAAAATATGGAAACTAGGTCTGTGATTGTGTAGGTAGCTGTTAAAGTACATGTGCTAACGGCCACTAACTGTGCTACATGTAAGAAATGTTGGTGTCTTTCTATTAAGAAACTTAGTAAAATCTTAGCAATCTAAAATTTATCTTTCTAGGTTCTGATGGTCTGACTGAGAAGAGGCCCAAGGTAGAAGTCTCAAAAGATGAGCTGTGGAATCATGTGCAGAAGGGCACTCTAGGCAAGCTCACTGTACCTGTTCTGAAGGATGCCTGCAGGCTTTATGGGCTGAAGGGTGGGGGGAAGAAGCAGGAGCTCATGGATGCGCTAACTGAATACTTCAGTGAGCACTAAACAGGAGCAGAAGAGCCTGGTTAACTTCTGTCTGCTTAAAGTTTTGTCTTATGTGGATGCTGTTTCTGTTTAATCTTGATATGGAGGAGAAGGCACCTAAACGTTGCCGAATCTAGCAGTGCAGAAACTTTTTACTCTTAGTTGTGAGTCATCTTTGCAAAGTTGGATTCTGTTCACAGTAGCCAAAGGCAGAATTAAATTCCCTGCTAACTCAGGTCGTCCACTGCAAATAAACACAGTTGTGCCTTCCTGGTTTCTTAATAAAAGTTATTTTGGACTTCCTACTTTGCAACACTGGCTGTAACATCTTTGCATAAGGACAGCAAAACTCCCTTCAATGTGAGTAAGAAACCAGAATGATCTGTGTTAATGGCACCACATGAATACAAGCAGCAGGTCCAGTCTGTGTGCTAACAGAGGCATAAATGTGAGATGTTACTTCCCTGCTCTCCAAAACAGCCAGTGTCAGTACTTGAATCAAATGGGGTTCTTTTCCATTGTCAGCATTATAAAGATTACCAGCAGATTGTAAAGGAGAAAATTGTTACTAGGAAGCAGTAGGCAGTCCTTTGGGCAAAAAGCCAGCACTTCACAAAGCTGCACAGCCACATCTTCCATTTCTGAATGGTAATAGCAAAAGCTGGTTTAAAAAAGGAAAAAAAAAAAAGTCCTGTTCCCTGGAAAGCTGCAAGCACTTGCTCCAATTAAATTACTGAAACGGTGTAGAGCTTTTCCACCTCTGTTGCGAGCATAAGTCAGACTATTGTGCAGGCTCCTGTACTCAGGTCTGTGCTTTAAGAACAAAAAAAAAATAGCACATTGTGGAGAGTAGCCCTTGTTACTGCTAGTATTTTCATTTTTTTAATCATACTTGCAGAGGCTGCACCTGGGGCTGTCTGTGGTTTGGTTTTTAAACTTCCACATCTGGCATGCCCCACTTGTCATGTAGTGCAGGGTGATTAAACCCAATTAGTCATTGCCCTTGCTCTAGAAAGCAGTACTCATTGTTTAGCTGATGCAAACGTGGAATACATGAGGTATCCATTTAGGTCTGCATGGTGTTTTCAGGGATTCCTGTGTGTGGCACACAAACTATCAGGCAACTCATTGAAGAATTAAGGTTGTGCCTGTGCTGTAGAGTGGCACATGTTATCGGAGCCAGCTGTGCATGCTCTCTTGGCGCTGCAGCCACCGTAGCTGTGCCAGCACACTGCTCACTTCCACAACTCCTCTCAAAAGAGCAGCTACCGCATGTTGAGCTCTGCAGTACTGAAGCTATGTAGTCTAGTACACTTTCAAGCAGCCTGCATTGTAGTAGTTATTTTTTATAAAGATTTGTCTAAGCAATCAATTTATTTTGCCCTTTGGCAAAGAAGTTACTGTAAATGCTTGTCTTGGCAAACTTGAATGAAATAAAATAGTGAGACTATCCTGTCCTTAATTCTGTGAATTTTCATTCCCCAAATGCCCTTGTTAACTTCTCTCTTGACTTGCTAACCCCCAGGGCACAGTATGTGCCAGGCTTTGGATTATTATGGCATGTTTTGTCAAGGTTATTAGATCTTCCACCTGGCTGCCTTTTTTTTTTTTTAAAGCAGAAGTTCAACAGGGATGGTGATGGAAGGCTTCAGAGCAGAAAATTAAGACAGTTTTGCTTGCTCAAGAATCCTTTATTTCTGTTTCTTATGTGCTTTGTCTTACATCAGCTGTCTTGGCATGGTACAGTAAGGCCAGTCCTTTGCAAAGCTGTGGTTTTACACACAACTTGCTCAACAGTGCATCAGTAGAAAGGAACAGCAGCATTTCTGATCTTCATATAAATGAAAGGACTCTGAATTCTTTGTATTAAGTTCACCTCAGGAAGGATATTAGTTATCAGCCATTTACTAAAAAATATACAGACATGACTTGTCTTCAGTCTTTCATGAGCTGGTTTCATCTGCTTGGGATGTTCTTACTAAGGGTATGAAGTAAGTGCCTCCATGGAAACATTACAGGAAAACTTATTTTCCCTTCCACTGTTGTCTTTCAACGCTAGCTTTAATTTGGCATCCTGCAATAGAAGACAGGTTTGATATGAGCTGTTCCAAAAGAGGTTGACTCTTCTGCTCAGAGCAGTTAAGTGGATTTATTATACAATATGCATTTAACTCTAGCTCCATAAAACCACCACTAATCCAGAGTCCTGGTGGTGCTTCACACTTTTCCAGAACATGAGGTTATCTAACATTCTCTTCTTGAGACACAAGTTATTTTATCTGAAAAATTACTGCTCTCTGTTCTCTTGGCTGATTTAAAGGGTTTCTCTTTAGTCAGGTGACTGCAGTACAGCAGCTTCCCTAACAGCATGAGATACATAGGGTACTAGTCAGCCACAGCAGGCTGCTCTCTGACATGGGCTTTGTACTTAAATACTTCCAGGAAGCCCACGCTTGTTGATACAGTCCATGCAAGAAAACCGAAGGAGCATGAACTACCGCACTGCAATAGCCTTTAGGCAATCTCTGAGCTTTGCAAGTAGGAACACCTCAGTTGCAAACGCTTCCCCGAGGGAATGACAATTATATTTAGCTTTGTCAGCAATTTATTTTTCTTAAAAAGTCAGTATTTAAAAATAACCAAGATAAGAGACTTCCCCTTGTGCGCTGCCATAAGATTTCTGCTCCCCATACACCTCTTACAGAAGCCTTTTGCCTGGTTTCAGGAAGAAAGTGTTGTGCTCTGTGTACTGATCTTGGCTCCATCCGCTGCTACGCTGTTGCTCCTGCCCACCTTTTACACGGTCTATGCCGCTCCAACGACTGCAGCAGCCTGCACACACGCTGCACAGGGAACTGACATGCCTTATCCTCAGTAGACTAAACCATTCATAAACAGGTATTTACAGCTGTTCAGAGGCTGAAGCTCAGCAGAAATACTGCAACACAGAGTAAGCTAATGGGTGGGTTAAAAAAGCCCTGAGCAGGCAGACATGGAGATAACGGGGGGGGGGATTTTTGTCTTCTTTCTTTTAAACATCAAACAGGAAACACAGTTGTACAATCACTATTCAAGAAGTAATACAATGAGAATGAAAGTGTTGGAGTGAAATAATAGAAAAGAGAGGGGAAGGAGAGGCAGAAACACTAAGAATTAAGCTGTTATTAAACAAAAATGTGATGTTTTGAAATGAAACACTGATAGCAAAACTATCTCAACTGAAGCTAGACATTAATTCCCCCAACTTCAGCTTTCCTATTCCACACACACACCTAAACTCGTGGGCATTTAGACCAACAGTCTTTCTATAGCTTGCTGGACAGACTGGATCTGAGGCTTTAGCTGTGATCCCTCCTTGATGGTGATGGAGCAGGCGATGACAGGCCGGGAAACACCACATGCCCGGCCCAGGGCTTGCTTGGAGCGCACAAACACGTAAGGTACGTTCTTGTCCTCGCAGAGAAGAGGAAGGTGCAGGATGATCTCCAAGGGCTCTGCATCTGCTGCCATCACAATGAACTCTGCTATCCCTCGGTTCAGGGTTTTGGTGGCTGTAAAAAAAAAAAGCAAACTGAAAAGTAAGTCTAGGTCCTTCTGGAAAGTGCATCTAATGCAAAACAACATCAGGAGATGTTGAAATTGGCATGAGCAAGGAGGAGATCTAGGCCAAAGGAAAACGGCAGCTGCAGGGACAGCGAGGGGGCTATTCCCAGGGCTGCACCTGGGGCAGTGTGCCCAGCACTGCCCTTAAGCACAGGGGAGAGATGCACAAGGGAGCAAGTCCAGCCCAGGGTGCTGAGGGGTAGGGGCTGGGGTGCACATGGGATGAGGGGAGACTGAGGGAGCTGGGTTTGTTCAGCCTGGAGAAGAGTGGGCTGAGGCAGGAGCTGGGGGGGATGCAGCTGCTGCCTTCTACTACTTCAAGGGGCTCAGAGAACACGTAGCCAGAGCGTCCCCATGAGTACAGAGGAAAAAGGACAAGTTGCAGACTGTGACTGTTGCTTCAGGGAGATTCTGGGGACATGCTGAGATTTTATATTCCCCCCACCCTTATGAGAGGGGTTTAAGCCATGGGACATGGCAGAGTTTCTAACCTTGGGGATTTTTTTTTTTTTTTAAAAAGCTTGACTAGGGAAAGCTCAGAGCAACCTGATCCACCAGTGAAGGGAGACTCCCTCTGAGCAAGTTGCAGGAGAGACCTCCAGAGGTCCCCTCAGATCCAAATCTTTTTATGATTCTACACTGGCTAGGCACCTGGTAATGCCAGTGCCACACCACAAAAGTATGCATGACCACAGGAGGAGGAAGGAGAGGGACACTCACAATATCCACATCTATGTAATGTTAGTGGCCCACTGCTAGAGAAGAGACAACCTCTAGCCACAGCTTTTAGCTCACTAAATCTTTGCCACGATTTCTAGCACTCTTCACAACACACAGGTCTCACCTTCATTGGCTCCCTTACGTAGCTGCTTATAGTTGCAGGACTGCTGTACGAGATCCAGCAGCGTTTTGGTGAGCTGTGCATCAGCCAGGGGGTAAGCTTTGGGATTCACTTCTGCCTCACTCTAGAGAAAGGAAAAAGTAGAGAGTATTACAGCAGGAGCAAAGCAGGGCTTTGTTCTGAACAACACCATATATATGGACTACTGGAGTCACCTCACCATTTTCAATTGCTCTGCACAAACACCAAAAATCCCACTGCATTTTATTTATAAAAAGGGATTCTTCTCATATTCAAAGCAGACGATATCTCTGCTCACACCAACAGCCAATTTAGATCCCGCAAACTGGCAGCACCGAGCTGACGGGGCAGCCTTCTGGCGTTTGCTACCACGATACTATAAAACATTACTTCAGTGCACAAGGAACAAGCTCCTGCTGGCAGCAAATTAACAAGCTCGGATGTTAATTGCACAGAAATCCGGAGAAAAGACCATATGGGGTTTATTTCTGCAAATTACAAGCAGCTTCCACACGTTACCGGCCCCGGCCGCTCTCC
>NW_010289516.1:0-5139 GCF_000700745.2 Antrostomus carolinensis
AAACCAGGACACCAGGGAAGCTTTAAAAATCCTATCAAAGTTATGGGGGGGAAAGTTCAGAAGGAACAAAACTGACATAAAGTCCTTTAGTTATTTTTTTGAAGGCAGGCACTGATAAAATCTTGCAAAGGGTCACCATTATGGTGCAAATGTCCCCATAGTGTTCCTGGGCTACTGGTTTTACACATGTAAGCAGCCGTGTGGCACACCCTTGGCAGTTTTGTGCAAGACTTGGGCCTGTGTTGGTTAAGCTCTCAAACAGTTTTCCGAGCAGTAAGTGATGTATCATCTTCCCAAATGCAGGATACACTTACATTGTACTTTAGATGATGGGCTGGGTAATGTATCTTTTCTTGGACACTTAACAGAGCATGTCGAAGGGAAAACCTTCAGAGCTACTGTGTGTGCTCGACTTAATTAGCTTATTAACTGGAATATCCCTTCCTATTAATAGGGAATATATTTAATGCAGATTTTAAAACTGGAAAAGCCACACTCTCATTTGCCTGATTTGGATGTGACAAGCCATAGTGCAAAGCCAAACTTGGGTGATAGGTTTTGCACTCGGAGCTTGGCGCTTTAGGGCCTCGGGCCCTTTGCAGCGCCGTCAGACAGCCCACCCTACAATCCTTTCCCAGTGGTGCTGGTAATTTGCCAGTCCCAGGAAAACCGGGAAGCGCTGAAAAGCCTCAGACAGCTTTCCCCGGTCTGCATTGCAAAGTAAATGGCTGACTTTGTATAACGCTCCAGCCCCACGTTAACAGGCTAAATGCAGTGCTTTGGGATGGGTCTCACGGTTAGAGGGGAGCTGAACTGCCCTGGTGGCCTTCAGGTGACAGCAAACCCCTCTCATCTCTAAAGGCGCTGCCTCCACGCTCCCTTTTTGTCATAACTTTGTACAGTAACATGTCAGTGCTGTTTTACCAGTTTTAATACATGAGCAGTTCTGTTAATTTAAATACATACATTGCTTGTGAGATTGGAGTCTAAATCAGTTACAGGGGATAATTTGTTTTATGACTGTTAAATATGCAAAATTAACTTTTTGTACATGATTTTTCTCCTGATATATCTTGATTTTACCCTGGATTTTATGACCTGTTTCTTGAATGTACCGCTAAGGCACTTGTTTCCTTTGAGGGAGTACCTCATTTCAGCTGTTAAGGCTGTCACATTGCTCAGACTACTTTTTGGTTTTGAAGAACCTTGGTATAGTACAAAAAGATTAATAAACCTCTGGGACCTCTTCAGAAGATGATGGAGTGTACTATATACCAACAAAGAAACCAAAATTTCTAAACAGTTTAAAAATTGTGAAGTTACACATTTTTTGAGTTTTATTTTCCCTGTCTTCAATGGAAACAAGCCTTCTCCTTTCAGGTTGTATTTCCTAAGTGTTGTGATTAACAGCAATAAGCTGTTACTACTTAATCCCATTTTTAAACAGCATATTTTGAATTGCTGAAAAATTGCTTATTTGTAAATGTTATTTGGTGTGTTATCTGAGAGGTACTGGGCAAAATATTTTCACAAAAACTCAGCAACTCCAGCACTAGAAAAACCCCTCACAAATAATGGAGGGGACTTCCACATCCCATTCACCTGTGTCATGCTACACTTTTTTGCCTTACTTGACAAATTTTAAAGTTTCATCTTGAAAAAAATTAAGTTTCTTCAGTGTTCAGGAGTAGCAGTCAGAATGTAAACTGGTGAGTTGCCACTTCAGCTCTAGCTAGACAGCTGATTTTCCTAGATATATCAGAAATGGACAAACCTGTGGCCAAAAAAAAAAAGTTTGGGATAATTCATCCTCGTTAAAAGCATAAGAAAAGTGAATCAATAATACCTCTTTTCTGCCAAAGGTGACTTTAGTAAGGGACAAAAATGGTTTCTACACAGAATCTGTCTGACCTTGAGTAGGATATTAACTAGATCTCCTTATCAGTTGGTATTTGCATCTGATTTAACTATATGAACCCCAGTATGTATTCTGAACAACTTTAAAAGAACAGCTGTAGAATAAGTGTATCTCTGGTAAAACTTTTTACAGAGGCAAACAAACAAGCAAGTCAAAACCAGATTGCTTTTATTTAATGGTAACTCATTTCATTTCTCACAAAGAGGAATGCTCTATTTTATTTTTTTTTCTTTCTGTGCATGAGTCAGTATTTCATCTACATGAGGGTGTGTGAGCAATCAAACAGCCTCATCCAGGCTACTGGATATTACAATATTGAGATAAGCGCTTCTTTAGAGAGGTTTCTTATAATCCTTTAACACTTATTGCAGTGAGATCACATTACAGCTGGTTAACTGCGATGTAAAACCTATTAAGGTTGACATCACAGATTTTACTAGTTCTGGCCATGATTACATAACAAATAATTACTCAACAGAAAGTGCCAGTGACAGACTGACAGTTTGCTTTGAGATATAAAAATGAGATACAGGAACCACATAGCAAAAGGAGTTTTGTTTAAACCAGTTATATTCCATTTTAGATAACAGAAGCTTGCTTCAGGTTAAAGGTCCTTGAGAATGAAAGAATCACTTTGGTTGGAAAAGACCTTTAAGATCAAGTCCAACCAATGTTTATATCTTAAATGCAATAAAGTATAAAATAATGCTTCATTATTTCCTTCTAATTCACAGCTGATAGTTGTTGATTTAGAAGAAGATATCAGAGGAATTTTGAGGTGACTATTGGTGTGGTTGGAAGGTAACACTTAGGGTGACAAGTAGCAAATATTAATCCAACTGCTTAGCCCTCCAAGGATGAGGTAGAGTGATGAAAATAAGATTTAGCATCTGCACATACCAGAGGTAATTCTTTTTGGGAAATCATGTCATGTTCTGTATGGCTGGTCAACATAATAAAAGGATGCAAGGTGACTTCCTTATGCCATGTGCCATCACTCCCGGGTCACCGGCATGTATTTCACTGTGGTGCAATGTTCTGCCCCCCTTCTCAACACTCCGAAGGCTGAGCTCCCTGAGACAGAGAGGATGTTGATGACTCATTTTCCCTTCATTTTCTTCACAAGCTGTTCCGGTGAAACAATGTGCTGTCTCCCCACTATGCTTATCACAAACCAACTCTAAAATAATTTGATGTCAATCTCTTTACGGTTTTGCAGGATCAACAGGAAAAAAGGCATGGAAAATTCCTCACCTCAGGCATGTTCTCCTAAAACAATAGCTTGTACCAGAGAAGTCTCATGCCCAGGCTGGCCTCCAGCTATTTTTTTCTAATGTCCTTGCTCCTTCTACCTCTCGGATTTACAAATACTAAACTTAGAGGCCAACATGATAGCCATGAGAATCAAGTCAGTATAGCCCAAATACGGCTGCGAGATGAGCTGAAGAACCTACTCACAGAAGAACCTTCTCATTAAATTCATGTGGCATGTGAGGAGGTTTAGATTAATTAATTAGAAAGGGAAAAATGAAGGGAGGAAGCAGGAATTTAATAGTTTGTCAGAAATGCTTTGTAGTGTTAGCTGAAGAATTCAGAAATTCCCCATTTTCTCTGCTTTCCTTTGGAAAGTTCTTGAACTATCTCCAGAAAATCTTACTGGGCTTCCACTGCTCTGTCTGTTCCTGCTCCATAAGCCAAGAACTAGCACTGGCACGTGGGAATCCGGGTGGGAACAAGTAGCTGTGGATCAGCAGCCCTGGGATTTCTCCTGCAGTAAGAGAGTGAATTTACCCTGTTAGTTGTGAGATCTTGTACTCAGAACTAATTTAAGTTTTCCTTGGAAACACCTAATTTTCCTATTCTATGGAAATTAAGTCCTAGGAGCCTAATTTTCATAGCTGTGTAAGATAGCACAAATTCTTCTGAAGTTAACCGAAAACGAGCATTAGGAGCTCCTCTGCAGCTGAGCAACACCCTAATGTGGAGCTAAGTGCCTGCAGTTGCGTGGGTCTTCTCAAGTTTGCGCCTATTGTTCTCAGCAAATGGGTTCTGCTACCAGAATTTACTACTGGACTTGCCCTGCTAAATGGCTGTTAATGCGAGGACGTTTCGTTTCTTTATATCTACAATTTAAACTTAGCAGCTGCCAATTCTACTGGTTTGGGGTTGTTTTTTTTTTAATGCTTGCTTTGATTTTTTTATCATTCCTTTCTAATCACTGGAGTGGGTCTAGTAAATTTAGTAGCATACGGAGCCTCTGACTCTTAATAGATTTGTTTCTGTCACGCTGAAGCTCAGCAGTTTTCGGCTGTGAGTACGTGCAGAGCTCTGTTACTCTGTGATGCACAAACCGATGGGTCGGGTTGTCAGGGTGCAAACACACACTCGCATCACTTAGCATTTAGCCCAACGCTCTGCGGAGTTAATGCTGGCTTTTTTCAGCAAAGGGAGATGGATGGTACCTGGTTCAACACAGTGTCACGACAGTGCAGACAAATGATAAGGCCTGACAATGAAAATCAAAGTTTTTAAATGAAATTTGAACGTTCTGATTCAGTTTCTACAAAATAACTGTTCTTTTGTGTCTATGGTGTTTCAGAAATAGGACCAGGACCTTTGAGCCAGATTTAATTCACTTTTGAACACTGAGCTATCTAACTGCATATGCCTTAAATAAAAATTAACGGAGGAGAGATTTTTTTCTAGGAAATGTTAATTTTTATTATTGAGGGACACAAATAATTCGAGCCAAGTTTAATTAATCACTTTTTCTTCCCTTACAAATGCTATTTATTCTAGCATACAGTCTGTTGCAAAAGATATATAATGAAGCACGTAGTGGAAATTACAGTACAAGACTTTGTAGTTGTGATACTGATTGCATACAGAGTCAAAAGAAGAGAAGGCTCCTGCCCTGGGCAGTTGCTAATTTAAACTGAAACCAGAGTTGATTGAAGGGGAAGAAATGCATCCTCCTTCTTCTCCCCCCCCCCCCCCCCAAATGAACTTTGCTCCGATTTCCCTCAGACTGAGTTACAAAATGTGTCGGACATAGTGCTAATGGTGCCACTTCCACGCACAGGCAAGGAAAGCTCAAACGGATCGATGCTGTTCCCCGTTGTGTAGTTTAAATAACGCATAACGCCGGGTTACTTTCTCGCGGCACCGGCCGCCCGCGATTTACCGGCGTGCGGGGCACGAGCGATCGGGGCCGAGGCGAC
>NW_010289517.1:0-15980 GCF_000700745.2 Antrostomus carolinensis
CTTCCAATCCCCAACATTCTGTGGTTCTGTAAAATAAAATAAAAAAAAACAAAAAAAAAACCCCAACCAAACAAGACCAAACCATTTTGTTTCATTTTACTTATATCTTTAGCATTTTAAAAACTTTTTTTAATATGCTTATAGAAATTTGTCCAACCAGGTAATAAGCGCAAGGAGTAGTGCTCTTTGCAGTTTCAATGGATAGAAACTCCAGAGTGAGTGTGTTTGTGCACAGACACGTGTGTTTTGTCAGGACAAAACTGTAGAAAGGGCCACACATCCCAGTGCTCTGAGATTGCAGGTGCTGTGCGTTGGTCTGAATTTTCTAGTCTGAGCTGGCCTCAATTCGAATAAATCTGAAAGTGACATCTGCCACAAGTTAGCTTGGTTTTGTAGTCACAGGGTATTAGTCAGTGTTTGTTACAGACAAATGAATTTTTGGAATAATTTGGCTTTCCAAAAAGCATTGTCAGTGGATTCAGTTTTATTAGACTAGAGGTTAATTTGGCTCTGAAAATGAATAATTGCTCTGGAAATTGTGGCATTTTCAGTTACAGATAATTTTTAAACACCAAAGTGAAGCCATTCCATGTAAAAATATAGTGAATTTGTTGAAGACTTCAGTTTAATATCAGTTATAGTTTTACTTTGTCTACAACTATTAAGACTGAGGAGTTTTCTTGTGCAGACCAGACTAAGTAGGTTGTGGAACAGGCAATGGGAGTCTTCTGGCATGTTTTCCATCTTTTCTATCTTTACATAAGGCAACAATGTGCTGCTGAACAAACTAATCTGACTTTTTATGGCAGCTGCAGCCTGTGTGTGGTTTGTATCAGAGGTATTTAGACCTTTAGACCACTATAGCAATAAATTCAATAGCCACCTTCCTATCCCTGCCTGGCATGGCTCAGACGCTGTGATCATGAGGATCACTTTAAATCATAACTATGAAGTCCATTAAATCCACCTCTCCAATTTCTAAGTGTTCTGAACATACTTACTAAGTGTAGCACCTGTTGTGATAAGAAAGTTTGGCATGGGGACTCTGTCTTCAGTGAAGTCCTTGTTAAAAGCCACGTGTGACTTGGTGCATCCCATACTCTTGCTTGGCTGTGTGAGGAGGGCTGGGGTGAGTATCACCCCAGGCAGACCCATACTCTTCCCTGGGATGGCTGTGGACAGTAATGAGCAAGCATGCTGAACACATCCCAGATGACATGCTGTTGGGGAATCAGCTGTTTTCTCACAGTATTTGAGCCATCATTCTTCATACATGTGAGTTTAAACAGTTTTTCAAAGTGCTGTCTTCTACTGTATGACTATATGTATCTGCAGATGCTGTCTCACTAGTGCAGACAGGCTTGGAAAACCATAAAGGAAGAAGGGAAAATTTGTTTGCTCAAGAACTTAACATTATTCTTAGATGTCTGGGAGCTCCTAGGAGCAGTGGGATTTATTATGATTTAAGACCAGTCATTCCAAATTCCCTTTTACCCAGGGGTGCCTAGCTAGAAGGGGAGAAGGCCCATTCTTTGCGACCTGTGTTTGTACCATGATGTGGCCTCCTCCAGATCTCTGAAACACAGCCAGCAAATCTCCTGCCTCTGAGAGGATGGCTGTGCAACAGCTTTAGATTTACAGCACGTTGGCTGTTGCTCGGTAATTATTCTGTGTGGGTTTTACTGCTTGGCAAATGAAGGATCACTTGTTCCTCAGTTACTGCTGGGTAAGAGCTGGCGCACAGCAAGGACCATGGCTTTGGCTGAAGGGCTGTGAATCTAAACAAGGGATGGCTGCATTCTGGGCTGCATGTTATAATCTCAAACAAGTGGGGCATATTCATACAATACAGGCATTTTCCTGTTTTTCCAGACAGAGATTTTTCTTTTTATTGAATAAAATTTGCTGTCAGTTATACTTCCAATGTGGAGAATTTGATATTTCTGCTAATGGGACATTAGCTGTGCTTGATTTTAAATCTGCTGTGATCTTACTTCTTACTGTGAGGAAAAAATAAATTGTGAAATAACATAAGACAACTAGCTGCAAAATTAAATACGTATTGAAGATGGACTTAAGCCTCTAACCAATGAAACATGGAACATAATGTGAGAGCTTGCATCTGCACTTCCAGAAATAGTTTGTGTTTTGATTATTTGTGTATATTATGTAAATAAATGCTGTGTTCTTGGTCTCACCTTTTTCCTGAGGGTAGCTTATGTGAATACAGAGATAGCACTTCCCTTCTCCCTTGTAAACTGCTTTAGGCACAGACAGTCATGATCTGGAAGCACAGCTCTCTTCAGTGGAGTCTGATCACAGTAGTAGCACTTCTGTAGTACAAATAACTATTTTTGTATCAAATATGTCACTTATAGAATGACACTGAGATGTTAGTCACTTGCTTAGGTAAAAAGGCAATCTCTAAAAGGGGTTTGAAAATAAATCTGTCTCTTTGGCAAGTTATTCCAGAAGAATCTTTGAAGTCTTTTATTAATGCAGCTGATACTGACAAGTAGCAGAATGGTTTCTGAACTGATAAGACAGACTTGAGGTCTGGATGATTTCAGCACTGACAGCTTTGCCCTTGTTGGATATTTCCTTTTTTTAAAGAGAAACTCTGGATCCTATTTTTGTCTCCTTAGAGTAATGGCAGGGTATCTTGGGAAAAGTTTTTTCAGTGATATGCAGAGTAGAACATGCTGAAAAATATATTTTTTTTCTTTATTAAATCTAGGGAATGAATGCAGACATAAGATGGCTTATTTAAATCTGTAGCAGGTACAGTCTTCCTTTAGAAACACATCCTAGCTATTTGTAAAATATAGACTGTAGCTTTTCTTGTGACTGGCATAACTGCCTTACCATAACCTTTGGAAATTAAATCTCTTGACTAGAAAAGACAATTCACTGAGCTGACTTTTGGGGCATGAGAGGAGCAGGGAGGGAAGAGAAAGTAAGGAAACAAAATGCTTTATCTTTTTCACCTAAAGAATGGCTGCAAGGGGTAGGAAGGACAGAAATACCAATGGCAATGAATCAACCGCCCCCCCAGTACCACCAGTGTAATGTGTATAACTGAGCTTAATTTTTTTCCCCATCTTTGTATGGCTGTAAATTATAGTAAGTGTTTCCTGTATTCCATCCTATCACATGTTATTCCCTCTTCTCAGTGTAAGTTAAATCACTGTTCTCTGTAGGTAATGACTTATTATAGCAGCAGCAGCAGCACCATTGCTTTCAGTGACATCAGTCACCGACTTTCATCTCCAAAGCAACCCTGAGGTAGAGTAACAGAATCTGCTTGTGCTTTACGAGTGGATGGCTCTTCTCCAAACAGGTTTTCATTCTAGTAGTGTGAAATAGTAGGGTGTCTTCCTTCCCCAGCCCTCGCTTCTCCACCAAAAGGTTTGAAAAGTGTGCATACAAAAATGCACCACATCTTGAATTGGGTAGGTGAGTGAATGAGGAAAAGCGGTTCCTGTATTTCAGTGTTGGAGAGGAGGGCTGGGAAGGGGGAATAGCAGAAACACGGAAAGGATATCGTAGTTTCTCTGTACATGGTAAGACTTGATTCCCCACCAATTTAAAGTGCAGTTAGGGGTCATGAATCTGCTTAGGAGGAGTACAGCAGTTACCTGCTGTGAGTTGCATTTCCAACAAACAGCACTAGTTAGGGTAAAACACTTCCTGGTAGTCCTTGAAAAAAAGAGTTTTCATGTTATCAGAGTCAAACATTGCAGGACCATGGCCTTACAAACTGTATCCCTGTGCTGAAATCCACAGTTGCCACTGAAATTAGGTAAATTCCCCCAACTTATCATCTTCATAAAAAAAAAAAAAAAGACCACTGTCTCACTGTTCATATACAACAGTGAAATTAAAGAAAAGCAGCAATATTTTTTATGCCAGACTGCACAATTACAAATTAATATCCAAAGTGTGAGATGGGGAGAATTAGTGTTAAGGCTCCAGTTAGACTAGCCAGTGTCGTTGGCTAGTGGGTGTACTAGCCAGTGGTTGACAGACAATTTTACAAGGAAGACATGCTTGCAGTGTGTCTTCTGGGACTAATATTGTGTTGTTGTAGCGTAGAAATAATAAAATGTAACTTCAGGGTAAATAAAAAAGCAGAGACTGCAGACAGGTCTAATCTACTTGCAAAAGCTTAATGGGAAGAACAAAAATTGAAAAATTTGGGGGTGGGATAGTTAAATATTTTCATATAATAAAAATCATATGAACAGAATTGCACTTTTAAATATATATTCCATAATTTAAAAAAAACCCCTTTTGTCAAAGAATGCTAAAATTAGTATGAATTACTTCAGCTTTTACTGAAAACACTTTTAAAAAAGTAGTGTAGCATTTTCTGCACACAAACAGCCAGATTCTATATTATAAAGAGGGTAAGATTTACTAATCTGTCCTAAATTCCTGTTGAGGATTTTGTTGGCCTCTTGGCATAGCAGGCATGATTTGGGGATGTAGAGTAAAACAGTGAATTTCTTCAATCTTCCCTGCTAGAATAAATTGCACTAATATGGTGGTGGCTATGGTCCTGTGTACAATGGATTATTTAGATCAGTCAGCTTCCTGTCTATGTGTATATATCTTTAACTGTGATCATTAAATACCCAACACCTCAATAAAACTAATAGCAGTCCAAAGGGAAGAAAACAACAGTTTTGTCATAAAGAACAGATATTTGGAGCTGGCTTCCATTCTTGAAGTGGAAACAATACAGTGTTTCCCTTTGTTTTAGTGGAGGGGAAAGGTATCTAGATGAAGCATATCAAAGCAAATAGGACATTTGTTAACCACAGTTACATTTTTACCCACAGTAAATATTCCGTTTCCAAACTTGTTTAACTCTGAGGGAGATGTGGCATGAGTACAGCTTTCTGAGGTCATATGGTACTGGAGAAAAGGAAGGGGGGATGAGTAAGAGTGTGCATTGCTTAGCAAATGTGTAAAGCCAATTCAGAAGAGACTGAAGCCTTAGTATATAACAGGTGCTCATTGTAACCCTTAGTTGACTTACTTCAGCACAATCATTTATCGATTTTGTTTGCTTCTGAGGCTTAACCAGAATTATATGGCAAAGAAATTCCAACATAGGCATCTTGTGACCAATAAATCATCTGGGCAGATCTGCATTTGCTTTGAATGAGATCTGCTTGTGCTGTTCTGCTAAGCCTTTTTTTTTTTTTTTTTTTTTTTTTTTTTTTTGGCTTCCTATAAGTTACTTTGATTATTGTTGAGAGGTTTAGTAGCCAGTGCATTGTTTCCAAAGTGTGGAGGTGGGCATTCTGGAGCCCTCTGTGGTGCAGTGCCACCACAGCGCTTGTTTTCTCTTGCTAGATCAGCAGGGACAGGAAGAGACCTTAAACTCCTGCTGTTTTCAGAATGTCTCTCCCAGCACTGATCCCTGGTAACAAAGCCATGTGTTACTTCTTCCCTTCCCATGGATTTCACAAGAGCATCTGAGTGCTTACATTTGTTATCAGGGCTTGTAGTGTTCTCTCTCTAGAATTTTACTTTAATCTACAAATGCTGTTTCCCTTACCTTTAAGAAACTGGGCTGAAATGTTATACACATCATAAGTAATCCTGTGGTTGAATTTAAACAAGATTTGGAATTCCTTACATTTAATTGTTTCCTTGTATCCATCTGGTTCCAGAATAAAATGAGAGCAGAGTACAGCAGTCTGTTAATGAGATAAGTGGCTTTTTCCTACTGTTAGCTGGGGGTTAGCATGCTGTGAAGTGGGATGATAACCATAGGCTAATCTCATGGTTGCTCTAAAGAATAGGCAGGAACGTAAGAATTGTGATGCAAATAGGTATAAAACATCCATTATAGATTTTTTTTTTCCAAATCCAGTGGCTAAGGTGTCTTTTATGAATGTGTAAATTTTATTGCCTATGCATATCAAATATTCTTTTAAATCGAATTCCTGGAATTAACTATGTTTTTAGCAACACTTACAGTGACTAATTTAGATGCATTTTCTTTCCATGAAGCTTGCCTTTTGGGTTCGCTTGTGTGTTTTGAAGGTACAGTTAATAGACATGTCAAGTTCATTGTATCTTCACAAATATTCTGTTATCCTTTCTTACTTGACTTTCTGGTTTTAAAGTAGCAAACTTTTCCCAGTCTTTCACAATTACCCATAGTGCAAATCATTTGCATATCAAAGACATGGAAAACAACAACAGATTTGAAGACTGGGTATGTGGAGGTGGCTGAAAGCATGCTATCCAAAGAGGAAACAACTAGTTTTTCTTTTTTGTATATAAGAATGTGTTTTCAGCTTTATCCTCCATCATTTTCTTACTTTGGTGTAATATTTTTGTTGATGCTTTAGCAACAATTGCAGATTCAGCAGAATCTCGCACTGACCTACTCAAAGTGATTGCCAAGTGTTCCTTCCAAGTTACTCATCCAAGGCCCTGGAGAATGTGTGGTTTATTCAAACTGGAAATAAAAATGTGCCTGATTTCAGAACATGAACTCAACCTGTCATCTTGTTGCCTTGTGACTTCAGTCTTGAAACTTGCCAGGATCTTTCTTCTAGGCTTACTGAGCAACTTGGTTTATCAACACATCACACCTCAGTGCTGGTCAGAAGTTACCTGAGCTGGCTGGGGCTCTGGGATCAGTATTCATAGGCTGCCATACATAGTCCAGTTAGCTCTACCCATGTTTAATGTATTTGTAAGGATACATTTAATGTGTCTATGTTAGCCATGCTTATCTGCAGATGGGACCTGGACAAGCAGGGGAGTCTCTGTGTTTTGCATTCTAGGCAGGAATTGAAAGCACTTGGGAAAAGAGGTGTAGAGGAGCTCTCCATCCCAACACAAATCTGACAAGCAGCTGAAGCTATGCTGTGATGCCAGTTAGGAAGTTGGGTTGGCTATTAGCAAGAATGATATTGATCAAAAACAATTTGCCAAAATTAAAAAAGAATGTCGAGCAAATATATTATCTGGATGAATCCGAAGACTAACAAAGAATGTATCAGCTAAAATGTTAATCATAAATTATGCTTTCACATCCTCTGTCAGGACTGACAAGTGCAGCTATATCTGCTGAGTTGAGCCTTCTCAGTTTCTTTGTAATTTAAGTATTTTCTGGGCTTTATTTTACAAAACCTTGAGACTCAAAGGACTTCTTGCATCATCCATCCAGTTTTTCGCTCCCGCTGCAGGAACATTGGACTCACTATTATGTTAATTAGTGCTTAAAAAACCCCAAAAAACCCCTTCAAACTCCTCTGCCCCTGCTCCAACCCCTGCCTGAATCTTGCATGTGTCTGAATTCTCCTGATACAATCATTAAAATGGCCTTCAACAGCACAGTCCTCTCTGATGAGGCAAGCCTCTGCCAGTTTTACTGTGCAGTTGTGTGAATGTAGAGGAGAGAAAGCAAAGGGTGGCTCTGACAATATGATTAATTACAAAATAATTTGCTAGCACAGCTACTGATATTTTTCTGTTAATTCACATTTTGCAGTGGGCATAATGAGAAGCCATTTCATCTAATGCAAGGTACTAATTTCAAACCTGCTCTCCTTAGGTTGTAGATATTTGGGAAAAAAAAAAAATCGATTTACATTGGACCTCTAGAGACTACTGCATCCCAGAGTTTCAGTTTAAAAATTAAGAACAAACAGTGTAGGGTAATATAATGTTTCTTTGTCTGCCCAAAGAGATTAACACTAGGCTGAGTTGTTAGAACATGTTAATCACTGGCAACAGTGGTTTCAAAATAAATGGCTTTTAAGCCTCATTTATTTAAATATCTTAAAGCATCTGAAGAGTGCTCTCCTCCTGCTGCTGCTAAGAAATACCTTCTATTTGCTAGATGCCTTTCACAGTGAAAAGTTAGACTCCAGGAGGCTTGCAGTGGTTATGGATAACACAAATTCACCCATCCTTGCAATGCAGCCAGCTGTAGAGTTGAAAAAGTGCCACACATTTCAGCAATGAGTAAAAAATTTAAGGTAGGATAGCCAAAAATGGAGCTTTTAACCCTGTTAGCTCAGGCTCTCTAGTATTCTCTTTCCTGGATGAGACATCTGGCATATGCTGTAATGCTCTTAAGTCTTAGCCTTGCAAATACATGCTTTCTGTGTTAGCAGCTTTATTCTTTTTAGAGGTGATGTGGAAAGTGCTAATTGCTAAAGAGGGCCTGAGAAGGATGGTTTTCCAAATGATTGTAGGCCTTATGAGGGTCAGCTTCTCAGCACTGAACGTGGAGGTATCGCATCCCTAATTCCTTGCAAATGGATGTTTGGTCCTTCCTACAGCGCAGCCAGGGGTCAGTGCCTTAGAATGGGCCTGAATTGCTGCTGTGTGGCCAAAGCACTCAAGTTGGAGAACAACCATGTCCTTTGGGCTCCAAGTGCCTTAGTTGGATTTGGGATGAATCTCTGAGCTGAACCTTCTCATCCCCTGTGAGAGCACTAATCACAAGGACAAAATCTTGCCAGGAATTACACGTGTGCACCTGTGGCAGGGTGGTGGCAGCTACACTGACTGTGGGCCCCCTGGAAAAATGCAGTTGGCAGCTTACAACCACCATCTAGAATTAAGCCACGTGCAATAGCTGCTCTGCTAGGATAGGTATAAAACATCCATTATAGACTATTTCTTTCCCCAAATCTGGTGGATAAGGTATCTTTTATGAATGTATAAATGTTATTACCTATGCATATCAAATATTCTTTTAAATTTAATTCCTGACATTAACTATGTTTTTAGCAACACTTACAGCTGTCCGAGTCTCAGCTAGTGCTTTAACAGCAAGAGCATCCTTCTCTTTCCTCTTAATTTATTTAAAGATGAGAGTAAGTCCTAGCAGGCAGTCACCAATTTGAAATTGGCATACCTGCTTAATGGTCTGTATAATTTAGAAGCTTGGTTTCATGCATTCAGGGTTGAAAGCCTTCCCTTGATCGTTATTTTTCCATGCTTTGCATATCATATTGCTATCCAGTCTTTTGTGTTCACTGCTGGTTATCTAGCTGAGCTGTAATCCAGCCCCTCTGCTACACTGAGACACAATGATTCATAAGAAACCCCTATCTACTGAGAAAACCAAATAGATTTAAAATGGCAGTTTCAATCCGTAGCAGCACTGGGGGTTGTTACAGTCTGCTTGCTGGAGAATTTACTGTAGTTTGTGTCACTGCAATCAGCTGAGCACATCATCTGATAAGAGATTGTGGGTTTCATCCTGAAGAAATGGTGAACTGTCAAATAACGAAGATAAAGTAAGGGAATTACGCTATTCCTGCTATTATGCTCCATGTCTGTGCCCCATTATGTCTTTGCTATTGCATATATCATGTCATGCTGGTAATGCCCAAGTTCATGAAGTGGGTTTCTGAGAGCCTGAAATACTGCTGGCAGGGCTGGTTTTACAGCTCACTGCTGGGTCAGGATAGATCCTTTGCTATGTGAGACAGAACTGTATGGTCTTGAAGCTTGTCTTGAACCCCAAGGGAAGAGAAAAAAGTGCTGCTAGAAAAACATGAGAAAAAAAGAGTGGGCCTGGATGTGCCCAGGTGTCATAGTTCTAATGGTGTCTGTAGAAGATGATTGCTTTGTCTCCTAAATTTTTGTTGTATTGAATTTCTTCAGTAACGACCCTTTATTATGATGTGAAGTGGAATACATGGAGAGGGGAATGCCTGGGCCCTGGCCTCCCTCTTAAATAAGACAGGGTGTTTGTTTCTGAACAGGGTAAGAGGCAGATACGTCTGTTCTGGATGAGAGAAGGGCCGGGCAATGTGACACAAGAAGCAATGGTTAACTTCATCTCTCATCGCCGTCTGATCCCAGTGCAGTACGTGTCAGCTGTCTTCCCTGAGAACACAGTGGCAAGCAAAAGCATCTCCAGGTTTAGTCTGTCACACGTCAGGAGTCCTCTTCACTCAGGTGGTAGGACTGGGGCTGTGGCAGAGAAAATGTGCTCAAGAGGAAAAGAGGTGACTTCTACTTTTCCCTGTCCTTGCTCCTGCATTTGGGCTGAAGTTGGCCTGTTGAATAACAAAGTCCCTGGAGCTGGGGTGGAGGCACTGTCAGCACGTGCCTGCCCTAGGAAGAGCAAGCTGCACAGCGTGGGTCTCTGGGCTCAGCAGTGGAAGGTTTGTGCTCTGTACGGTGGTGGTGAGGCCTTGGGCAGAGCTGGCCTGCAGCTGAGCACACAGAACCTGGCAGCTGCCTTTGCCTCTGGAAAGGATGGGGTGGTGTGTCCCAGTGTTCCTGTACAGTGGGTCTGCTGGGTGAGCAGAGTACCTGCAACCTAGACGCTGTGATGAGGAGCTGCCTTTTCCATGGTTATTAAGGTCGAGCTCCTCACGTTCAAGCTCTTGAATTTCAGCTGCCTTTGGCTTCTTCAAAAACCCCACATGCCATGTTTGATGGTTACTGATGCTGCCTCCAGATCTAAAATTAGCAACTACTTACTCTTGCAAATAGCCCCTGGGGGCTGTGTCAGTGGCTTTGTGTCAGGGCGAACACTGGCACCGCAGGGGTGTGTGAGGTAAACTTGGGACCCTCCCTCTTGTACAGCTTTTCAGTGCCTGCTCTCCCCACTGCCTCTCTTATTCTCTCAATGCCAGGATCACAAAAGCCGTTGCTGTAATTCTGAATGCATATGCACAGCTGGGCTGTCAGCAAGGAATATACGTGGGAGAGTGGCTGAGGGAGCATGAATGAATGATTGAACAGAGGTAAGTGCAACAAAAGCTGTGGGTGGAAAGAGAAGGCTTGAAATTGGCTCACCCACCACTTTAATATGTTCTTCACAATGATGTATACAAGTGAGAAGAGGATGGAAGGGTCTTTACTCCCCCAGCCTTTTGAATTCAATGTGGTTTTGTCTTGGGCATATATTTGTTTCTACGCTCTCTTTAGGAACGGGGGAAATGCCCTGACTGCCAGTGTTCTTAAAGTGGACTTGAATTTCCTGAATAAATGAGCTACAGCTCCTGTGGTGAGTGCAGGGAATCTTGCTTAACTTAATGCTCCATGGAAAGCTGCTAGATAAGGAGAGCTTGGCTGTGTGAGACTGAGCAAGCAACTGACTATGGGATTTTCTGATATCCTAAAAACCAAAGTGTTTAGCAAAGAGATTAGGTCAGTGAAGCAAAACAGACATGCAGATGTTTCATTAGTCTGTTCAATTTGATGGTATCTGTGACCTGTTCATGGAAAAAAAAAAAAGAATGTTTCCCACCATTGAACTGGTTTCTCTCTGGGCTGTGTTGGGATTTGGCTGTAGCTGCCTTTCAGAAATTTAAGGGAGGAAAAAAAAGAACTTGATTTCTCTGTGGATGCAAAAGGGTTAGCTGGCATGCCATGGGGAAAAGCATGTCCTTTATGGCATTCTGGGTAGGCAACCAAACAGAAGGGAGAAATAAGAAGCCATGTGGGTGGAAAATCACCTTTTCTTCCTCAAGGCATGTACCAAGCTAAGATGGGAGGGAACCGAGGGAGGAGGGAGTGCTAGGCTGAGCTGTTCATACAGCGTTTGAGCAAGGCAGAGCAGGAGAGAAACAAACATTACTGTGTGGTTTCCTTTGAGCTGAGGGACTCTTGTGCCTTCCCATCGCGTGTAACTTGCTGTAGCCCTATCTGATCTCATTAGCCTTGATTTCCATTTGTGCTAACTGACAGTACTGTGACAGTGGATGTAACATTTGGAACAGTCAGATCTCGCCTCTGAAGTATTGGCTGATCTGCGCTGCAAATAAGAAGCTGTGTTTTTCTTACCATTTAAACATCAGCCATTTGTTGCCGTATTTCAGCCTTCATTCGGTTAACCCTGGGCCTAAGAGGGGACTTCTGACAGCTCAGTCACTGCTCTGGATGAGCTGGGAAGGGAAGATGCAGGGGTAATATCCCAGCACAAGGGGTATTTAAACCCCAACACCCATGCTGGGGTTAGGCAGACTTGTCTCATTTGGGAGGAGGAAGGGAACCTGCTTTGGATCCACAAAATTATTTACTTAGCTTGTTTTATAAAATACTACTACACCTACTGTCCTCTCAAGGCAAAATAGTCAGTGTTTTACAGCACTGGGCTGTGGGAAGTGTTACTGGTTCAAAATAGCTGATGCTTGGTGGGATTGGAATGGCAGGAGCAGAAGTGTAGCTTTCTCAAAGACTATTTTGGGAAGCCAACCTATGCTCTACAGAGCTCATTTTGTTAGAATCCTGATCTCGGGTTAATTTTGCAAACAGGGTGTGTTTTTGCTCTGAAAATGCCTCCAGTGTGCAGTTTTGTTTATCTTGTGTATGTCGCGAGCCATATGATTAGACACAAATCTGACATCTAGTATGTAAAACTGGCAAAAGAAATAGGAACTGTAGTCAGATCAACAGTCAGAAATAGAATACAAGATATTGTTAATGACACTTGTGCAAAACAAACAATAACACGTACTGTGTGATGGCAAGCAAATTAAGCATTCAAGCTCACTTAGCAGGAAATAACTAACAAGAAGTATCCAGAAAAGAAATAGTCCTGCCTGAGAAGTTTTATATCTTTCCTCCGAGACTCCTTTTACAGTGTGTTCACATCTTATAAACTTCTATTTTAAGTGGGCAGGAGAAAGTAAGGGATAATGCAACAATGGTCAAATGGCAATGAAGTTATCAGGCCAGAGGAACGTTACTGCTTCTTTCTTTCCTTTCATTCTGCTGTTACCCCAGGTGTCTAATGCTCAAAAATAAAAATACTTCAGTCATTTTTCCTACAGGAGAGAGATTTTATTAGTGTGATTCTAGCCTCCTCTTGATAAACTAAGGCAAGTCAGGTATGGCGTAAAGGCAACTTAAAACTCAGATGAATCGAGGAGAGAAAGATCCTCTGTGGAGCTGTGGCAGAAGTTTCTCGCCTGTTTTGGTCTCATCACTTCTCAGTCAGTCTTGCTTACCAGGACACTCAGACCACCATTGGGCCTGATATATTAATTGAGATTGAAACTATCAAAGAGGAAGGCTGTGGAAGTTGCACAAGATAAAACATGCACTGCAGTTTGTGGATTTCCCTGCAGTACCTACGTGCCATCGGTGTATCACTCCATATCACTCCAAAAGTTTTTAGTGTGTCAGGGCTGGAAAAAAGTTTGTTTTCAATGGTGTTGATGTTAATAAAGAAGCTTGCTTGGGCCCAAAGGGATTTAATTGATCAACAGAGGCAGTACCAGGAACTTCATATCTTGTGTCCTGTGGTTACAGGTTGACTGAATCCACCCTAAAATAGAAGACTAATGTAAGTTGTTGGCTATATTGGCTGTGATGGGGTTTTTGAGGACATACTTAAACTTCCCTCTTGCACTAATGGTGCAATTTACCCCTTGCCTAATCTTTTCCCATTCTCCATCTCCTTCACCAGAGCTGTATGTGTCTCTCCATACTGCCTTTGTGTGCTGTGAGCCCAAAACTATGGCTTGGGAGAGTGGTGGCCGAGGTGGGCTCTGTTTTGCAGCTAGGCAGCTGCTGGTATTTGCCTGTCTGGTTAACAGCAGGTGGGGAGTTGTTAGGCTAAGCTGCAGCTTGTGTTCATGGTGTAACTACTGGTACTTACATGGGCTTTTTTTTTTTTTTTTAAATTTATTATTATACTTGAGTGCCCCGCTGTCTGATTGACAATTTTATTCACAACGGTTCTGTGGCATAGGGGAATAAAAAGGATGCCCTGAAGCATACCCAATGTGTAAAGGGATTTGGATGCAAAAATACTGCATGTTGTATGCCAGACTTTCAGGTATCCCCTTCCAACAGCAGCATTCACAAGCTCATTTGGGCGCCTGCATTCCTTGGGTATATAGGATTGGAGTTCAACAGCCACAACTTTTGAGTGAAAAAGGGTATAAAACATTCTAACATGAAAAATCTGAGAGAGAAGTGTGCTTACTTGCAGTACTGCTGTTTGGTTATTTGCTGCTACCTTATGCTCCCTGATTCTTGCCTTCTGAGTGTGACTGAAATCTAAGCTGCAGAGTGGGGCCCTGTGTATATTATGTAGGTGGATCCTCGTCTCCAGACTGAGGCACAAGTTTTCCTGCAGTGTAAGTAAACAGCAGTGATGTGAGCCAGCCCATGCCTTGCAGGTCAAACTGTGTTGTAACTTCAGAAACTACAAAAGTTTATCAAGTCTGCTTTGTGATCTCAGTTTAAGAACGGAAAGGATGTTTTCAAATGTTTTTTTTTTCTTCTTTATCTAGAAATATCTTTGTACAAAGAAGACTTCTGATAGCAGCACTTAATCTAGCAGAGCAAGGTATTGCAAGAGTCAAAGAAGGGGGGTTGAATTAGACAAACCTCTGGTAGGAACAAGTCTTTCAGGTAGCTCTTACACCTGTGTGCCTTGCCTTGAAGCGCATGGGATCCAAGGTTACTTTCTAAAGAGCTGCTGTAACCCAACCAAGCTTCAAAGGTCAGTGCCCTGGGCTGAAATGTTCTGGCCTGTCTTCTGCCAGGAGTGAAACCACAGGCTCATAATGAGTCATTTTAGCATTACAATTCAATACCGACCAATTAAAAAATACTGCTTTTAGGGTTTGGTGTGGGTGGATTGGTTTTTTTGGTGGTTTTCTTTTTGTTTTGTTTTGTTTTCTTGGTGGTGTTTTGTTTTGTTTTTTTTTTCCTTTCACAGGTTAAGTGCATTCTTTGTATAGATGGCAACAGGAAACTTTTTCTGCTGGTAAAAGTTTTCCACACGTTTGGGTTTTTTTGTTGTTGTTGTGGTTTTTTTGGGTTTTTTAAAGACAACTAATGTACTTAGATATCCCATAGGAGCACATATCTTAGGTCACTTGCATCTGCAAAGGTCACTTGCATCTGCAAACAGTTGCAGCTAATATATGTATTTTTTGCTTTTTAATTCTGCTTTGCACCGCGCACCATTCCAACCAGGGAGCATCCACACTGGGCGGTCTCAGTGGTTTCTTCACCTGTGTTGAACCCTCGTTGTCTGCATGTATGGACGGGATCTTTGCAGAAGTGAGCTGAGACCTGGATGCTCTATTCCTGGGTTCTCTCATTTGTAAGCTCATCCAAGCTTTTGGAATAACTGTTGAGAGCTGGCAATGATGTTGGTGTAGGTCACCTGTCTTCTTGTGCTAGGGGTCTGGCATAAATGGACTGTCCCTTCCTTGGGACCATTTTCTGTCTCCATTAAACTCAGCCATGCTTTCTTGACACAGTCCTTAATTTCAGTTACTGCAGACCAGTGTGTCTGGAGTGGGGTGAGACTGAGTACGTCCCTCCACCTTCCTTATTGATGGCTTGTCTTGGAGCCTGTTTCTGGAATGATTCACTGGTTGCATTTCAGTAATGCTGAAGTTTGTCAGGACAAATGTTGGTTCCAGTATATGAAGGGGATGAGCTGTCAGTCTACGCGGTCCTGCTTCCCCTTCATTATTAACACCCCCTCAAGGACTGTCAGGACAACTCTTGTCATTTTGCTCCTGCTCTTACCACAGTAGAGGTTTCCTACCAGGACTGAAACACATCTTCAGCATCATTTATGTTCCTGCAAGGATTATGGCTTCTTTAATAAAATGAAGGCAGGACTTTTCATTTGTTCTCGTTCCGCTATATATTATAACACTGTTGATTAAATGCTACAAGTATTTTTTTCATAGGATGACCATCCAGCAAGGCCATGCTGCACCCTTGTGGATGACTCTGAATGGTGAGTTACCTCAGCAAAAAGTGGACAGTCTTCTGAGCAGTGATAACCCAGTGCAACCTCTCCTGTAACAAGGCCAGGCCGTCCACAGGATCCTGGCATGAGTATTGACTTGCAACTACACTCACTATCAATCCCTTTCTGTTGGGTTTGGGGATGGGGAGAGCGTTTTTTGGTAATGGGGGAAGGGGCCACCTTGTGAGAGCAAGAGCATCCCTGGCTTCAAGGCGGAGATCTCCCAGCCCAGGCTGAGCCAATGAGC
>NW_010289518.1:0-285 GCF_000700745.2 Antrostomus carolinensis
CTCGGGTCCCAGACCAGGACCGTGATCCCGTCACCTTCGGCGTTATCCCGGTTCCAGCCCCTCCAGTTTCCAGGACAACACTGTCCCAATTAAGCTCATTAGGAGGAGCTGTAATCCCTGGCAGCCCAGCTGACCTGCAGGGCCTGGGCAGATTATGCTCTGCAGGGTTCTTTAATCTTCTCCCCATGGAGGGAGCAAGCCCCACAGCACCCATGTTTGCTGGCCCAGCTGGGCTTTGCGGCAGCTCATCCATAGGGAAAACACCCACCACCCCTAGCATGGGGG
>NW_010289518.1:318-593 GCF_000700745.2 Antrostomus carolinensis
CCTGGCAGCCCATCCTTCTCCAGCCCATGTTGATCTCTGGGGGCATGGAGGGCTCTAAAGAGGGTCACCCAGGCTGATGACCCACCCCTAAGGTGGGTGACCCAGGATGCTGAGGGTGTCAGAGGGCAGAGGGGTGCTGGGGGTGTCAGAGAGCAGAAGCGTGCTGGGGGTGTCAGAGAGCAGAAGGGTGCTGGGGGTGTCGGAGAGCAGAAGGATGCTGGGGGTGTCAGAGGGGAGAAGGGTGCTAGGGGTGTCAGAGAGCAGAAGGGTGCTGG
>NW_010289519.1:0-13549 GCF_000700745.2 Antrostomus carolinensis
GGGTGAATCCACCCAAACCACCACAGAGGGGGAGTGACAGAGTAGGTTTTGGTGCGCCTCTGACATCCAGTCAGAGTCAACCCACCACATCTTCCCATAACAACAAAGAACATTTCAACTACTACAAAAATATATTTTAAAACACCTTTAGTCTGTGTTATAAAACTACTATTTCTGAGACAGTCACAACAGGCAGATCTCTTATAACAATATCCTGATTCCACATCATGAGGACAATAAACTCTGAAATAAATAAAAATAGAATTATATTAATGCCCCATTTTTTCTTGCTGTTCCTGCAGCATTTTTTTTCTCAGTCCTCTTCATTCTTTGGAGTTGGAGTCAGAGTGACTGAGGGCAAGAGGGCTTTTTTTCAGTTCATACTATACAGAGATGAGTTTTTGGATTTGTTAGCATAAGGGAAGATGACCTACTTGATTTTCTCTGAGCTTTCATCCTCTTGTAAGAAATTAAGAGCATGTATGGGTGCTTACAAAACTATTACTTTGTGAAAAATTTTTTAAACAATAGAATGTAATAAGTAATCTACATATATTGAGCCACTCATCAACAAGGTGAAAGAAAAGTCCATGACATTAATTAATATTTTGGCAAGTTGGATTTTTTGAACAAGCATTCACTAAATTCTATTCTTGACACCTGAATACCAAAATTAATTTTGCTTTTGGATTAGAGTTGTCAATCTCACTCAAATCTCCAAGTAGAGAACTTAGATCATTGAAGTTCTTTGCCACATTATCTGCATCTTTGGGTCAATTAACGATTTCAACTATCTCTATGTAACAGGAAATCACTATCTATGTTCAGCTCATTCATAGGTAAGGGTCTCACTTTTGCCGCTGTGATCAAACTATACGAAAATTAATTTGCTCCTCTTTGGGGTTCAATGAGGAATGCCTCCACTGTACCAAGGCTTGAAATAGTGGCTTTATGATTCTCAGAAGGACGGGCAATAGTGCTCTGAGAACATAGTGAAAAGAAAGGAAAAAGCCAAGAACCTGAAAAAAAAAAGTTAGAAATTAAGATATCGATGAATACATAGATTTAGTTCTGTTTTTAAACCTGATGAATGTTAGTTCCATTTAAATGGAAAGTGCATTTCA
The DNA here is from genome assembly GCF_000700745.2 of Antrostomus carolinensis. Lineage (NCBI taxonomy): Eukaryota > Metazoa > Chordata > Aves > Caprimulgiformes > Caprimulgidae > Antrostomus > Antrostomus carolinensis. Next base: position 1,125 of record NW_010289519.1, read on the forward strand.
AAAGAAAATATTTGCTAAGACAGGGGAACTTGTCCATCCAAACCATGCACATTTCTAATGCATGAAAACCTGCTGCAGGTAAGAAGGTCAATAATTAGATTTTTTAATTCACTACTTCATTTCAAGTCTTATTTAAAAAAAGCTTATGAGTGCTGGTTTGTTCTTTATCTAATACATCTCATGAATTGCTACTAGCATGCATAAGTGATATAGTATCTTATTGAGAACAATTGGAGAACTCTTCATATAAAATCAACAGAGACTTTAATATGTGCTTCTATTGGAGGGAAATTACTTTATCTCTTTTACTTACTCAAAGTTTCATGACTGAATTTGTTTATTCTGTTGGATAGAGAAGATCCTAGACTTCATTTTTTTTTCTGTTTGTGATGGCAATACTTAACCCGGACAATGTCACTTGTTTGTGATCACAGCACATTTTTAGTTGCAAATTTACCTTTGAAGAAGAGTGTGTGGACAGAATAAGGTATTAATAATGAGATTAACCACAACACCAAGTGATTAGGCAATTTTAATTAGTTTAAATAAATATGGGTGTATCAAAAACCTTTTTTAAGATGTCTAAGTTACCTGGTTTTAACCAGGACAGAAAAAAAGAGAGAGAAGTGAAAAAGAGTCTCATTGTCTCAACAGTTAAGATTTGTTGCATTTTTGCAATTTGTCTAAGTACTTTTTCTGTCATTAATGGAGATTTGTTAATCTTGCAAAATTGAATCGGCTTGCTTTGCTTTTCTATGTACTTCTGACCTACCTCTGGGCACAGAAGATATTTGTGATAGATTTGTTTAATTTTTTTATCTGCTAAAATTGTAATGTTCCTGGAGTTTGTGAACAATATAATAACAGCTTGTATCATCAAGAAAGTACCATATCTATTGTAGTTTCCTTCAAGGGTAATTACACTTTCTGTTGTCTCTGTCAAAGTATTACTGTGAATTATCTGATTGAATGTAGACTTTTTTTTTTTTCTATTCATAAATAGATCCAGAATTTTATGGAAACAATCATTATTTTCAAGCATTTGCCAAATAGCAAATCCATTTTGTGTTATGGATTATTTACCAATTGTCTGAATTCTCCGTGATGTGACTGATCATCTTGCTGGCACTACCTTTTTTTCTTTCCTGCATAGAAGTATCTTTTAAAACCTGTGGCTTATCAATAATGGAGAAAAAAAAAAAAAAAAAAAAAAAAAAAAAAGAATGCAGAATCCTCAGTTGCATACACAAATATCCTTGTTTCTGCATATGAAAAGAGACTGGGGGAACAGTAATGAAAACAAAACCCCATTAATAAAAACAAAAAGAGATTTCTGGATCAAATACCTTTTCCTATTCAAACAGATGTTTGCAAGAACATCTTGGATTTTTGCAAGAGCATATACATCTTATTGGAATATCAATGGCTGGATGGATTATGGGTTTGAAGTATACTGTTTAATATTCCCCCTTTGGTATAATGTATATGTTGAATTGCATTAAGTTGGTCTTGCAACCCTTTCTATTGAGCTTATCAAATGAACCATCTTAACCTCCTTATTCACCCTCACACTGCGTCAACTATATTTTGGAATTATCAGCAAGTTTGTTAATTTTAGCAGCTTTTGGTAACCCACAGACGTTTCGGATCTAAGTGTTTTCCTTTGCACAGGATTAAACAACTGTGCGAGTGGGCATAGAGAACTGAGGGTGGGAAAAGGGCTGATACAGGAAGATGCCTGTCAGCTGTAATGATTGTGTTCATGCCCTGCAAGTTGAACCTTCAGCGGTGTGAACAGTATCTTGCCCTCCTAAAATAACATCAAAATATTAAATGAAATATATATTCATTACTGTATTATACAGTCTCTCTTGAAACACTAGATGTCATGGTATATGTCCAACTCGGATAATAAAAAACCTCTACATTTTCAGCTGCACTAACAAACAAGTTGAAAATAATCTTTTAAGGTATTTTAACCTATTTCTTAATGTTGCAAAATGAATATTCTAGTAGATTCTCTACAAGCAAAATTATTTATTCCTTTTTTGCAATAGTAATGTGTAAAGGTTCTAAGGACTGGAAGAACCAACAAACCTGCTTGAAAAAAACTTTTAGCTTTTGAAATCTAGATACAAACTCCCTAGTCTCTTACAGTACTCCTAATTCTTTGTCTCCTACACATCTTTCAGTCTAACTGGAATCTGCATCAGCCTCACACAAGGGGATAAATGAGGGAGCCTTTTGACAAAAACATGTTTACGACTGTCTTGTAGAGCATAACTGAGATTTAACCAGGGAAGTTCTAAGGAAACTAAGAAAATAAACTGTTTCTCAAAAATAAAAAAACCTTCTGAAAACCTTTTGAAACATTTTATTTCAAACTTCATTCTTCATTAAGTCCACAAAATCTTCAAATAAGAGAGAAAAGTCAAAAGGCAGCTGAATTAAGACACTGCAACAGGTACAGTAAATGCAGGAAGGAAAAGCCGATTCAAGGTTTAGCTACCTGCATTGGTTACATTGCAAACTCACCAACTAACTAGGCTTTCAGTATTGCTTGATGAAAACCTTTTTGTTATTTTTAATTGCCTGAAATAATTCTTAAATTAGTACTAATTGCCTAAAAGGATTGGATTTGATAGAATCTGAGATTTTTAAATTAACAATTTGATGGACAATTTAGGAATAGAAAGGATGTTTGAACTACCAGTTCTATGTGAGAATGAGGCTGTTCTAGTATTTTTCTTGGGTATATCTCCTTAAAAAATAGGTTTCTAATAAAATTCAAAGCGATTTTTTCTTTATTCATATTCCTTCTGAAATACTGATACCTGTGTGAATATTTAATCTCCTTCAGTGTTTGATCCCTGAGGGGATTATTTTCCTCAGATGAGAAAGGCTTGGGATGTCTATGATTATCAGCACTGTCCTTTACCCAGGCAGATGTGAATACATGCAGAACAGGGAAGAGACTACGATCTGCTATGGATATTTTGTCATCACATGGGATTGGCACAGCCATGAATGAAGTCATATCAAAGAAAAGAGTGTGCTAGACTATTGTCCTGCCATATACTCTGCTCATGTGTTTGCCCCATGATGAAAAAAGCCACTTTAAATATATTTGGAAAGTTTAAAAAGAGGAAGCTTGGAGAATTTATTCTCTCTTCTATAATCTGTTACCTACTTAATCTTATTTATTATGGGTCAGGATCTCCTTTGAAACAGCCTGATTGCTTCAAAATCCCTTTGAAACAAAGCACTTGCCTCTCCTGTGTATATAATGACTTACCTCTGGTGAACGCTTGGTGACATCTTGTCCACATAGAAATACTCTGTTCATTCTCATTGTGACAAGCAGTGTAGCCAGAATGACATCTGAAAGCTCAACAAATCCTGAACACTGCAGCTGAGGTTTTTGTTGACAAAGAAGCTAGAATACATTAGGAGCTATGCCACAGTATATATTATTGGGAGGGAACACTGAAACTCTAAAGCCAAAGGCTGGCTGTTGCAATTTATATGGGGTTTTCTAAACATCACCAGGGGCCTCTTATCTCCTGGACAAGTCCAGGACTGAAAAGGTCTACAGGTGAAGGTGACCTACCGCTACTTTAGCATCCCTTCCTAGGTCTGTATGCTGTTCTCTGACTACACACAAGTCTTACACCTGCCATGAAGCCACATGAAAGAGGTTCAGTAGTATAAAACAGTAAATGAAAAAAACAAACAAACAAACAAACAACTTTCTTCGAAAATTATAACATACATTCTTCTTGTGTATAGTTAATTGCTTTAAGTTCCAGCACTCACTCCAGAGACAGGAGTGTGGAATCTCCTGTGCTCAGTTTTGTAAACTGTCTATCTACCCTGACAGACAGACAACAGTGGATTTTAAAACACGTGTGGTGAAACTATCCGTGTCTACTCCAGAACAGAATTTCTCTGTCCCAGTAGCCAGGGCTGAAATAATTCCATGCAATCCATGGCAAGCACTCAACACAGAGGAGAACTGATAGGGTTAAATTTGCATTTCAAATTCAGAAACTGAAACTTTTGATTTTGCAGGTCAGTCTTTTTAAAGCTTCTCAGGTGAAGTTGCTCAGACCTGGAATATTAAAGCAAATTCCAAGGAGCTGAATCTTGTGGTAAAAAGTCAAATTATATCAGTAAGACAATAATTAACAAATTGGCTTTTTATCTGTGGTAACAACACATACAGAACCAAAGGAAAATGTGCTTGTTAGAGACTACCAGTATGATGATCTATATTGATTTACCATAGACAATAGAGCACCATCAACATCCTCTAGTACAGGGTGTTCTTCCACATTGCATATAAATAGGTACATGCACACAGTTTTATGCTCTTATTTTTTTTTTTTTACACACCAGTATGTGTACCCAGAGGCTACAAAAGGCACATGTTTTGCAAATAGGAAAAGCAGAATGACAGCACAAACTGCCCTACTAAGTTTGCGTGTGGGTCACACAAGCAGAGGCTACCACTGATATGTGGGACAGTTGTGAGAACTCCAGGCAGGGTCAGCCTAATTAAGTCAGTCTGAAAAAACATTTAAGGTAGTGCTAGCAGGGTCAGATTTATTCTACTTAAAGCTCACACTAGGGAAATTTCATCAGTGATCGTCGTGAGGCAAGGAACCTTACACTCTGTGTGCTCAGTATCCATGATTCTTAGCTTATGTTAATGCTGTATACTGAAATCCCTACCATAACCTGCCAGATAATAATTTATCTTCTGCCTTCCCACAAGGGGATTGCTAAAAGTACTCAAAATCACACAGCAAATAATGGATCAAGGGTGCCAGGATACTCTCAGTCCTTGCCACTTCTCCATGGAGGGTCCAGCAGTATGTTACTCCTACCACTTCATGTGCAAATTCCCTGCTTTTCATTTGCATTGCTGAGATGGCAAGGTCAGTCGTTCTGAGAATTTGGTGTCATTCTGCAAAATCTGCCCTTATAAGAAAAGCTCCTACACTCATTCCAGCAATAGACTTGAATAATAACGAGAAGCAATAAATTCCTTCCCTGCCTTGTTTTTAACTTGTAGAACTTAAAGCCTTTACTCCAACTGTGCTAAGTGCCCTGCACAAAAGCATAAAAAGGAACAACTCGTACCTTATAAGAAACAATTCATTTTAGCAGTCTAACTAGACATGATTAAGATGTGGGGAGGACTACTATTATACTTGCCTATTGTGTGGTACAAAAAGATTTGGTTAATTAGCCAAGGCTGTGCCAGAAATCTGTGAAAGAGGTGGGAACTGAACTTGGCTCATTTGAGACCTTATCAGAGTACTGTAATTATAAGGTCATGCTTCCATGAGGGTGAACACCAAACATTTTATTAAGCATTTCTTCCTCTCCAGTTCTTTAGGCAATTCCCCCCTCTCTTCACACTGAAGTCTCTCTTATTACAAAATGTTTTGGTCTTTTATTGGTCCTGGGTCCATTCTGCAGGTTTGGAAAGTTTTATTTTGATACACAAAAATTGCTTATTTATAGATTTCAGGATTATTTTAAAAGTTCATTGCCATTTTGCATTTTGCACAGTTAACAACTAGTTTATAGTTCCTGTGTTTCTAACCATTACTAATGGTATTTAATTTATCTTTTTTGGAGGCCTGAAGGATTCATACTCATGTGAGCACATTTCGATCTTTCCAGTAATAGATCCCTTGGTTTCATATGTAGACACACTATTTCCATCAGTGATGATAGGCACAATTATGTTCATATGCTTCAAATCTGGCAGCTACTTTGATTTTCAGAATCACTGACTCCTTAGCGGGACAGTCTTGAGCAGTTTCTAGCAGCTCCAGTTAGCCTTCTCCCACTTCAGAAACATAACATCTGTCTGCTCTGAAGGAAGAACAGTGACAATCAGAAAGACAATACTGAAAGAGCTGATTGTGAAATGTCTTGCATACTAGCCACCTCCACCTCCAAGTACATCCATCAAAATTCCTCTTGGGTTTCCTCAGAAAGGACAACTGCCAGAGTGGATTGTGAGAGTATCAACTTAACTTACCATGCTTCTGCTGAAATCCTGTCCGAGGCTCTTAATTTATTCACAGATAAACAAAATGCTTTTTATTGCCTCACATGCGGTTTTGACAGATGGTTGTTAGCATTCAGCCCAGGTGTAAAAAGACAGAGATAAATGGATCTGTTCTTTTTAATTCACACACTGCCTATTGGTTTCTTGTTCCATCTATGAGACAAATTTTCTTCTATCCAGATATTAAATTTATTGTGCCTTTTAACAGAGTCCCTCCCCTTGGAATATGTAATTTGTAGACTATGAATCATATATATAATTAATATCCGATTTAAAAGTAAAAAAAACTTTTAATTATGAATGTTTCAGAGTTCTTGACCCAGTGGAAAATCTTATGAAAAGGAAAAAAATACTGATCCCCCCCCACATACATGAAAAGAGGTTGTTTCATTTACCATCCCAAGAAGTAATGAGTAGATAAGTTATGTGACGTTAAACACTGAAAACAGAGAGCAGGATGGAAATGAAAGAGATCTTTTTTAATACAGAATTTTTCCATCCTAATAAGCATCTTGATGGATTTCCTTGCTCAAGTGTGCAGATAGGGTGCAGTGGGGGAGAAGTTTCGTGCCATATTTTGTAAAATTTCTTCTGCCACAATCAATTCATCTCTGTTAGGGGCAAGGTCTTGGAGACACCAGTACTTCACACTTGTTTGCTTTATAATATTATTTAACTTTATGGTATAGTCAAATCAGTATTGAGTTTATGTCAAGCTGCCCTTGATCACTGTCTAATTAGAGAAAGTTTTAGTCAGGGGTACTGGACCTGAACTTACCCCAGATTTCAAACCAGAAATCATACTAAATTTATAGAAGTTATGTTGCTGTCTGTCTGTCTTCAGCTTTTTTCTATTAAGTTATATTGCTGTCTTTGCTGAAGAGTTGAAAGTATCTCTTTGTCTTCCCCAAATTCTACACTCATGATTTGGTAAGTGGAATATGAAAGCCTGTCTGTGTCTCAGACATGGAGATCATTGTGTAGCCAAGCGTAGCCCACTTGTCTCTATTAATTTGACTTAAATGTGCTACAGAACTGATTTCAGTCAATCACCATCACCAGAGTGGTGTTCGATACAATATACCTTCTTTCATACATTTTTAGGCAGCTTGGTAATTCAATGCAAATTGGAGGTTTTTGTTCAGGATTTTGTAACGCTGTCATACACACTTGCATGGGGTTTGCTGGCACTCTTTTGCCTCCACAAGCTGTTACCGCTGTAACAAATCATAGGACAACGTAGCCCTTGTCTCAATAAATGGGTTAAATCTGCTGAGATTATTTGAGGTCAGTGGACCCCTGGGATCGTAAGTGGAGAGAGGCAGGCTGTGTGGCTTGAGATATTTCCTCCTCTCTCTACTTTTTCAGAATATCTGATAGTGACTGATAATGATCTTGCTTCTGGTGATGATGATAAACAAGGCATTTCACTGGCTCTATCTGCTGCCTTTGGCTGAGGTATAAGGCAGGAAAGAAGGAGAACTGATTGTGTGTGAATGAAAGCAGTCTGTGCAGTAAGAATCTTCTCTAGATGTGTTTTATCCTTTTTGCCCCCAAATGAAGTTTGGACTGCATCTCCAAGAATTTCTGATGACACTATTTAATCATATGTTATTACTAGAATTTGGAATTCAAAAGGACTTTCTTTTTTCCCTTGCTGGGTAAGGTATTTAGTGGATTTTTCTACTTGCTTTACCAGAACACAAGTGTTAGTTAATAAAAAGCACAAACAAAAATTTTAAATCTTCACACTTAAAGTGAAGTTTACTTTTTTGTTTAAACTTGTCTAGAGCAAGTGAGAATTTAAAAGAAAACAGCTCCCACGGGTGAAAATGAAACCTTTGAAATAACCACTGATTCTGTTAGCTTGGATAGAGAAGAGATCTTACAGCCTCTGCTCTAGCTACCTTCATGTGTACTTCATTTCTCCCTGCAGGAGAAGATGAGAAGAGTCAGAGGCAAACAGAATCTGACAGAGGAGGATGAAAAGGCCAATCTCAAAAGTTGTTGCTTGGCATGGGGCTGCTTTAATGCTACAGCTGGCTCAAGGAATGCCAAGTACTTAGAGATGGAGAAGGCTTGATATTAAAGTTAAAAGATAATAAGATGCAAACTTTGTTTAAAATTCCATCTCTGGGTTTGTGATTCTCTATCCCACGTGTCCTATCTTCTAACCAGCCTGTGTACAAGACTAGAGAGTTAATCTCTGCTCTGATGTAAACATAAAGCTTGGAAGTAAGTGATCATTCTTTACGTCTGTTAAACCTGTGAAAAAGCATTGAAATCTGGCATACTGTAAACAGAGAGCACTTGAATGCTCTTTCTGACATTAAAATGGCAACATTATCCTTGCAAATATCCTCCCAGGCTCTCTTTATCTCTGCTCCCCATAATTACCTATTACATGAAGTCAGAGTTCAAATGTTTATTATCTGCTTTGAAATACTCTTCTGTGCCGAGATGCAAAATCAAACAAAAGAAAAGTTTTATATTCTAAGAACTGGTCCAATGCTGGCAGGAGTTACCTGCTGCCTTGCTGAAGAGTCTGCTTTATTAATTAAGTATTTGAAAACCTTTCTGTGAAGAAGAGGAGGGTGACGGAAGAGATTCTGATTGTATTTCCACACTCTCTTTCTCAAGGCATTGAGTGAGGATGATATTTCCTAAGGCTGCACTGCCTTATTTCAGCAAGATGGAGAAGGCAGTAAAATGTTTCACTTCTGTGTGTGGCGTATGTGCCTCAGAGGAACATGTTAGTTCAAACACGGGGCTGTACAGCTATGCAAATACATCTATACAACTTCCTGACCGTAGCTGACTCCTATCCAAACACCTCAGAGCACAGGCAGAGTAAGTTTTTGTCTACCTCCAAACCACAGTGTAAGCATACCCATTCTTCTGGATTTGTGCTTGCTGTCTTTGGCACAGGCAGGTGACTTTGATCCCCTATGCAAGCTGTGAAAGGCAGTAACTGAGTGTACTGCAGTGACCTTTTCAAAGTTCTTCCACTGCTCAACTGATTTCTTAACACTTGTGGCTTCAACTTCTGGGCTGTGAGATAGGGGCAGGATGCCAGCTAGTCACAATTATAGGATATTGAAAAGGTTAAATCAGTCCAGCATCTTCATAACTATCTTGTAGATGTTATTAGGCAAAATAGTTCTGAGTTCTTGTACTGCTGCTGTAGATAGCTGAAAAAAAGAATAGTCTTTTAATGAATATGCATGATTGTAATAAGAACAGAAAATAGTATATACACTTAATCTTTTTTTTATTATAATTTAAAGACTGTACACTTGTGGTCCCCCTGATGTGATATACCTGAGCTGCAAAGCTGCATTTGCATAGCTTTTGATCTTACAAAAGTCTCCTACTTCTATGAGTCTGGTATGGTTCGATGCCTCACTGGTTTTGACTTATATATGGTAGTTGCAAATTCTTTTCATTCTTTTGGAGCTGAAGTCAAAACATAATTTTATGAAGAAATAACAAGTAGATGACATCTTTGTAAGTGGGAAGAATTGGCCTATCTCAGCTGGGTAGAGAGCTTTTTCCTATAGAATGGAGGACAGTCTTTTTTGATGTAGTCCCTGATAAGTTTTTCCTCTGAACTAATCTGTTTGTTTTTTTAAAAAAGGGAAAAGTACAAATACTGTTAAGCTGAAGAATAAAAATATTGTGGCTCAGGCAGCCACAGTAGTTTCCCATAGAAAGACAGGATTTTTTTTTTTTTCTACCATGCCTTAATGAATCATCAGAGATGTAACTGCTCCTGGCAAATGTTTGAGATGACTTAGTTGTCTTCAAGGTTTTGATCATCTATAGGGAGTACAGTTTGATGTAAGCTAGACTAAATACATAATGGTAGAGTCTTTTCTAAGAAAACAACTTTTAGCATCAAAATTATGCATAGAGTCACAGAGTACTGTTAGAGATGACAAACTCTTTCAACACACTGACATTTAAAAAGCAGACATAGTATTCAGTATGATTTTCAATTTCTGGGATGTAGCAAACACTGCATCCTGTGAGAGTCTTGTTACAAAATGCTCTTAAGAAGCAATTTGTGAGAAGATCTTCACAGGATTTAGATCTGTAGCAGAGTAAGGCATTCTTGCACTGGCTACCTATACTGAGAAAAGGACCGCAGCTATAATAAAAATACAAGCAGGCAAGGAGCAAGTAGACAGGGTCCAATATGGAAACCAACCCATCTGAACCAAGAAGGAAATTAAATCAAGTACTGTAAATTGCTGGTTTACTGTGAATTAGTTTTGATAAAGAAAAATTTCATATTTTTGATACAAGAACAGAAGAGGAACTGAAAGGTGACTTCAGCTAATTTTGCTGTTTAGGAGTGTTCCTGAAGCTAGTAGGACCTTTATGAGACCCTAAATACAGATCTGGGACAAACTTCAGACCTCTAAGCTTAGAAAGTTGTCCTGTGTGTAACAGAAAGGCTAGTCCTGAGTATAACAGAGTGTATGTTTGGATCCTGGTGCAGGCAATGATGAAATTGGCAGGAGAAATTATATATACAACTGAGGAATGAAATACAAACCTGCTTAACCAACATCTGCCAAAACCAGAGATTTCTGTGTTGCATCTCAATTCTAGCTTGGGAATGCTTTCAGCAACAGAATGACATTTACAGTATGATACTGGGGACCATACAGTGATGAGGCCACTCTGCCTATTCTTTTAATTGCAGCACCACTGCTAACTGGAGGATGGATTTCAAAATATAACTGTCTTGTGTACAAGACACTGACTGAGAAGTTGTAATTCAGCTTCAAATCACTGAAGAACTTCTGTTGCAATCTTATATTAACGAAAAGGATGTCATTCATGACAGACTTTTGTAAGAATATCAGAAAAGTTTTTGTCAAGGGAGGTGCAGAAATTAGGCAAAGATGAATATTCTGCCTAAGAAAAAATGCACCGTGTGAAACTTTATTATTCTGAATGTAAATATACTTGGTATATAATGCCTGCTAGCAATGATACACACTGGCTGAAAAGCCTGTGTTAGTGCAGTCTGGCCCCTGATGCATGGACCCATGCATTGTGATTTGCTCATTTAAGAAACTCAGCATATGGTAAGTTTAAACACTAAATCAAAAATAAATGTTATGTTTAAGACAAAGAAAACAGGACAATCTTTTCCTTACCCTCTAAGAAGGCTGCATCTGGGCTGGCAGTGCTAAGTCCCTGATCCTGGCTGGAGTTGTTTAGCTTACTGCTCAAGACATAAGACCTGCAGATGATGGAAATATACTACAGAGACAAGTTGTGAAAAACAGGGCTAGAGGAGCAGGAAATCCTCCTTTTCCCTCTGTCCCTGTGCCCAGCTGATGAAGAGGGCTAGGAGTGTCTGACAGCTTCTGATGTGTGACTCAAGCACTCTGAGTAAATCATTGCTTATAGCAGAAAGCCACATAGAGCCAGCTAGTTGGAAATGTTAGATACAAAGACTTTGGTGGATTTTAAACTGCTGTTATTTATTGAACATGGCCTAATGGGGCAGCTTTCAAGTCACTCAGATATTCACGTGGGAGGAGCAGTACATTTAGTTGTGATAAGAGAGTGAGGGAAATAGGATGAAACCTGTTTTAGTTAAATGTTTTTAACTCTGCAGTTGTACCAAATATGAACAAGACTGAAGTCATATTTCAAAAAGCCTTTCTGTCTTTTTCATTGTGTCAGATTCTTGTACCAGTGATGAGTACAGTAACGAGGGCAATTCAAGCTGAGGGTTGTTTGTTTCATTTACTAAAAATAAGAAAACAGCCCTGGCTCAGTAACACATCTCATTTTTCCCCATTTGAAGCTCTGTAACTGAACTGAGATTCACATAATATAGACACTTACAGAAATGAGAAAATGAGGAATAGAATATCCTCGGTCTTTTTTTTTCTTCCTTTTTTTTTTTTTTTTTCTCTTTTCTGGTACAACATAATGTTTTTCTACTATGTATGTTGTTTAAACTGCTTATCTTCATGCAACAAGGATAAGCTGTAAATAACCATTACAGAAGCAAATTTTAAGATAAACTAGCCAGCCTATGTGCTGTGCATTTTACTTGCTATTACAAAGAAGAGCCTTTTGTAATGACTATGGCTAATACAACATTCAAAAGCCTATAAATTACTTTCACTTACCAAACTGGGTTACTCATGCATATCTAGGAACAGCACTATTCTGGCTCCTAATAACCTGAGAGTGTAAAACAGGTGCCAAGGTGTCACATACCTTCACTTAGAGCAGCTGTCAGTTCTGCTGGAACTGCAGAATGTTTTGTGGAAAGAACAAATACATTAAATCATAAGTGCTCTTT
>NW_010289519.1:13576-18519 GCF_000700745.2 Antrostomus carolinensis
CCACAGCAGTGCTTACAATGAATAGGAGATACATTTATGTGTAGTGTTGAAAGCATGTCTGAGGTTAATAGAGATTAGGGCAGGAATCTTAATCACTTAATGATTCCCCTTTGTTGGTAATGGAGATTGCTTCCTTTTTGTTAAAAATAAATAATTTAAAATGTGATAGTGTGATGTTAAAGTACAGATTTTTAATTGCAACACTCCTTTTAATACTGAGGTACAGAATCTTCTATGCCTAAAACCATAAAACAGTCTTTGCTCAAGAAACTCCTCACTAGTATTTGCAGCAGCTGCTTTCTGGTACACCAAAAATTCTACCTCCAAGCCTCTTCCTTGGCATCAAAATTTATATATTTTCTTCTTTAATATTCTACTGATGTTCAAAAGCACTAAAAAAATATGCAAATAAAAAGACATTGTATCCTGTATCCATTGATCCAAAAAGACATTTTGGATCCTAATGGATCCAAAAGATGTCACAATACATTGAAAAGATACTTTGAAACAAATAAATCAAGGATTGTATAAAAATTTCCTTAGATTTGTAAGCAATCTACAGCAGATCAAGGGAAACTGGTGAGATAGAGTCACAGAACCCCAGATGGCGAAGACAATCAAAGACAAAGGAAGAAGTCAGGTAAGTAAATTAAGAAAAGAGGAGAAATGAACTGTATGTTCCTTTAGTCCTCAGGTTGAAGAGTTAGTGTCCAGGGTACAACATGTGCATCTGTGCACCCATAGAGGAAGAACAGTGGAAAAGCACTGCCTTCCAGTAGTTCCTTGTAGAATAGCCTTTCCCAATGTGTATTTTGTCACACTACATGTTATGAATGATAGTTTTGCTGTCCCTCCAGCAGCTCAGTCTTTTTCCTGACATGAGGAGACAACTTTCTCCCCAAATACCATTCAACTTTCAAGTTAAGAGTACTTGTCATGCTGTACTTGTTTGGATAGGTGATGAGCAAATCTGTACTGAGATGTATTAGTGTTGAAGGCTCACCTCTCCAGCATCCCACAGTGCTTTTTCTTCCACCTTCCAGCCTCAGTGGACCTCCAACTCTTCATCCTGCATGACAGCAACAGTATTGTGATAGTAGTGACCACCAACACTGATGTGAGTTCAGCTATGCACACTTGTCTAGGTTTAGTGAAGACAGGATCTGTTCACTCATCTCTTGTGAATAAGATGCAGACTCCTTTTTCCCAAGTAAGTAGTCTGCTTGAAAACATGGTTTATGAGCAAAATCACTGTCCTATTATAGCTCACTGGGGAGGTGGGAAATGAAGCTGAAAGAAAACTTCTTATTGTTCCTCTCTTGCCTTTCTATTAACTACAAACACTCTGCCCTCTTAAGATTCAGGACACAGCTCTTCGGCCTTGGGAAGGGCAATCACCAAGGGCCTTCTTTCCATCTCCTTCCACCTGAAGGAATGGGTAGGGGTGACTATTGAATTACAGGGCAACTACAGGAGTGCCCAATGTGGTGAAAAGCACAGCAGCACTTCAAATAATCAATCCTGAAGAATGCCATAACATCCCTGTGGTCGCTCTGCTGCGATTCCAGGGTGGACTTTGATCCACAGAAAAACACCACAAGCTCAGGAAGCAATGACTGAGACATATTTATTGCCAGCAAGGAGCTCATCCTGGTAAGCTGTTAGCTAACATTGCTGTGGCAGGGTATTAACACCAAACCACACTTCATGATAACTGTGCGGTTTCCAGCTTTCCTTTTATTTGTTGATCAGAAAAAGCTATAGACATCAAAATAGATTAGATATTGCCTTCTATCCTCACACTGATAGCTGTAACCAAGATCCATCCTGTTTGCATGCTCGTTATATCCATACAGCATCAGACCATCCTCTGTTTGATAACTTTGTTTCCATTACTCATTCTTGGACAGGGCTCTGAATATTCCACTATTCTCCTTTTACATTTAAGCTCGTTAAAGTTGATGGATTTTGCTCCATAAACAGCTCCTTTCAGGCCCACATTGCTCAGCACTTCAGCAAAACCTTTACATGAGCTGAGCAATGTGTCAGCAAGACGCACAATGAATACCAAAGATTTTTTTTCATTCATTAATATTTCTTGTACTGATAGGGTAATAAATTTTACTTTGTCATACATACTTCATACACCATTTCCCCCAGCTGAGATACTCCAAATGAAATAATCTAATTTACAATAGGAAACAAAAAGGTTATGTTTGCTCTTTTAGTTGGAATTGATTTCTGTTGAGTACTGTGTATGTAATGTTTAAACTATTATCTGTTGTGTCTGTTTCAGGTTCTGTTTGATTCCTAGGCAACTTTTAATTCTTCCTTGTCTCTTCTGATCTAGCCTAATCTCTGTGTGGACACACAAATATAAATCCAGAGTGTGATTATAAGAGTTTTTTATAAATACTATGCTAATCGTGTATTTACAGCAAGCAATATGTGTGCATTCAGCATTTCAGCAAATGAAACCTCTACAACTATATGGAAAATCAGAAGCCACTTTTGCAAGGTGAGTACACACATGCTTTTAAAAAAACATTTTTAGCTTTCCCTTTTAACAAGGTGATATTTACCTGGTGTACAAAAGACTTGCCTTCTCCAGTCAGTAAAATCAAACCATTCTGTAGAATTGACTGTTTCTTGGCAACCAGATCAAATGTCCTACATGCCTGGTGTACCATTGTGTGTTTTTCCATCATGTGCAGCATGGCTTGTGTAGGGGACTGGGAACAGTTGTATAAAGGCCTCCATGGTGAAAAGGGTGGTATCTTCCTTGTGTGTACTTTAGAGAATGGTCCCAAAGATAGGATTCACCTGGGCTGTGGGGAAGCAAAGCTTAAGCCTTTGCTTTCGGTTCTGAGGGAGTAAAGCTTGAGCTCAGCTCTCATACATCCCCAAGAGTTTTATAATGTGCTTTTTGAACTTTCTGTACTTTTCACCTAAAGGCATCAAGGGTATTTTCACATCTCTTTTTTTAAATCATGGTATGTAACTGCCAGACAGTCTTGCTGAAGGGAAAAAAAAAAGTTATCTTCTGTTTCCTTTTTCCACGTCTTTCATGCTGTCCTTTTTTTTTTTTTTTTTTTTTTTTTTTTTTGTGCTGAATTTGTATTTGCAGAGAAATGGCAGATATCTCCCCAATTGTCCTCTGTTTCCTGGTTAGAGGGAATATGCAAGGTGTATCCCACAAGGCAGTCCAGTTGAGGTCAGTCTTTTGCTTTGTTTCCTTACCAGTTTGGCTTCTGTTTGGTTTTTGGTTTTTTCCTTTCTCTTGCCTCTCTTCCCACACAGTCCCGAGACATCCATAAATTGTCCAAAACTCTTTCAGCACTGCTGTTTTCTGGCTGTGTGAGTTCCTGTTTCATGCCAATGACACTTGGTGGAGTCTGTCTGCCAGGTCAGGTGGTTTGTACCTGCCTCACTGCCACCACTGCCTTCATTGCTGCCTGGAGCCACGCGCTCCCAGCACAGCCTCTCTGTGCCTTGCTGTGCAGGCAAATATGTGGCTCTGGCTTTTGAGTAGCAGAATTAGAAACTGAGTGGACGGAAGTAGCAAAGGTTTGCCTACAGTTCTTGCAATCAATGATTTCTTTCAGTCACATTTATTACACCGACATCCTTCTTATATATCCAAGCAGAGTTTCCATTCTCAACTTCCTCCTCTGTTAGCAAGCAACAGTTTGAGAAGTCCATAACTGTGCTTGTAACATCAGGCCAGTAGTATTTTCTAGTATATGGGCAGAATTAACAAAAACTGGGATTGGTATACTGAGCATACAGATAAACTGATTTCTCTGGGGCTCCTGGAAAAGCAATCGGACTAAGATTTCCTCTAAGGTTACAAATGGCTGTGAAATGGAAAGTTAGGACTGGCTGCTTCCATTGCCACTGCTTGGAGCACAGTGCAAGGGGAGTACGAGGAATAAACTGATATAATGCTGTCGATCTTGTGTTCAAATATCCTTGCCTTGTTTCTCTCCCCAAGGTTATATAGGGACAGTATTATTTTATAAATGTGTTAATAAGACAAGTGGTGAACACAGGTTCCAGTGCTTACTTTGGCAGCCCTCTCCATCTGCTTAACCTTTCCCTGAATTATAGCGTTGGGTGTTCAGGACACATAGGCACCTAAAGAGTGCCTCAGTTTAGAAAAAACAGACTTCTGGACTCTAGGAGTCCTGAAATAGGAAAGGATGTGGGATAATTGCTGTTTCTGCTTTACATAGATAATAAGATAATGTTTCTCTGTGCAGTTACATGCAAAATTTCTTTCTGTGTATTTGTGATGTTTTTAGCCTGGGCAGCAGCCAAACACCAAACAGATGCATGCTGACCCCCCCCCCCAGTGGAATGGAGAAGAGAATTAGAAGGGTAAAAGTAAGAAAATACATGAGTTGAGATTAAAACAATTTAATAATTGAAATAAAATAATAATTAAAATAATAATGATAATAATAGTAATACTAGGTTATACAAATGAGTGATGCACAGTGAAATTGTTCACCACTCACTGCCTGATGCCCAGCCTGGTACCTGGCCAGCAATCCTAGAGTAGAGACAGTTCTAAAACCAAAAAAACAATCCCAGAAGAGAGCCCAAGTGATCCCTGAGAGTTCCCTCAGCTTTTTGGCCAACCCCTCATTTATATACTGAACATGACATTATATGATATGGAATATCCCATTGGTGTATCCAAATGCCAATTTGGGTTTGCTAATTTTGCTGTCACCTGAGTCCTTTGCACCTGCAGAGCAGCAAAACATAAGGAAGTTGGAAAGTCCTTCATATTCTAGTAACAATTTAAAACATTAGTATGTAATCAATGTTCTCATAACAAATCCCATACTGAAACCAAAACACAGTGCTATTCTAGGTACTAAGAAGAAAATTAGCTCTATCCTTTACATACTCAAAGATCTCTTCCTCCAAACCCA
>NW_010289520.1:0-250 GCF_000700745.2 Antrostomus carolinensis
TGCTCCCTCCTTCACAGCAGCTTCAGAGCCAGAAATAGCCCAGGCCGGGCTCTGCCACATCCCACCCGGGCAGAGGGACAACCCGCTGCTTCCCCCACCCAAAGCTCCTCCGGCGGGAGCCAGCGCAGGGACGCACCAGCAGGAACCGACTGTTACACACAATATCACAGATTTATCTCTCCAAAGCACCTCATCTTGATCCCTCCAGCAGGATCTCATGGGTCAAAGCCTCGGGGTAGGAGCCAGGTGC
>NW_010289520.1:369-697 GCF_000700745.2 Antrostomus carolinensis
GGTGCCATCCAGCTCCAAGGAGCTCCCACGCTCCTGCTATGGCAGGGGACAAAACTGGGGCAAAATAACCCTTTCCTGGCTCCTACTCCCAAATAACTCCAGGTACAAATCCCAGCTGAGCTGGGAACCCGCTTCCTGCTCAGACCTGCCCGTTTTCTAGGGCTGAGCACTCGATGTTGGAGACTTTTGGGGTTTGAAGGGTTTTGCCCTTGTAATCAGGAAACTGAAGCCCATGTATCTGTGCTGTGGAAGTGGGGAGATCAGTGACCCCCAGCCCTCCCCCGGGGCTCCCTCAGAACCACTCACCGCTGAAGCGGTATCTGCCTCC
>NW_010289520.1:709-3113 GCF_000700745.2 Antrostomus carolinensis
CCTCCGTGTCCGTGTGCCATGGCACACGCTCCCCGCTAGCGGGACGGCCTGCAGGGCGGGAGACAGCGTGTTAGGATACAGGGCAAAAATGAAAAATAGCTGCTGCTTGGTTCTTTAGCAGGGACATGAAAGAGCTGCTGCCCCTCCATCGCTCGCTGCTGCCCCTCCATCGCTCGCTGCTGCCCCTCCATAGCTCGGCCATGAGCTGAAGGGACAGAAAATCCCACAGAAACCAGGAGAGCAGCCGCGCAGAGCCGTGTGATTTACCTTGGGAGAATTTAACAGTGACATTTCCAATCGCTCTCTGCGCCGATATCTCCCCTCCAGGAGCCCTTTAAGCCCTTTGCTGCTTTTCTAATCCCTTTTCCAGCTCAAATCTCATCCTCGCCTCTCGCAGCGATCCCCAGCCTCACCCTGAGCTGCCCCACGCCCACGGCTCTGCCACGGCCACGCGCAAGAGGAGCAGCCGGCTCCTGGCTCACCAGAGGGTTGGATGATGCTGTTCTCTGGGGATGGCTTCCCGCAGTGGGGAAGCTGGAGTGCCTTCCACTGCCTTCGCTCCTCCCCGAAGGGGTTTCCTAGGTGAGTCAATCGTGGGATCCATCCCAAGCCTATGGAGGCTGCTCATCCGAGAGACCCCAGCGAGGGCATCGTGTGATGCCAAAGGGGGTTCAGCCAAGCCAGTAATTTCCTGCTGCACAGAAGGGGTTTGGGATCCCTCACAAACACCCAACAAGCAAATCCAAATCCAGCACTCCCCTTCCTACCCAGCGTCTGTGCCGGGAGATGACGGACCACAGTTCGTTGGTGTGACCCCCCGAGACCACAACCCTCAAGCCCAGAGACAAATCTTCAGCACCACACTTACCATCTCCCCACCATCCCCATGGGAGCACCCCCAAACCCTCAGCAAAACCCGCACAGCCCCAGACCTCACTCGTCACACTGGGGAAGAGCCGGATGCGCCTCGGATGGATGATCGCTCGATATTTGGGTGCCACCTTCCAGCTCACTGGATGTTCATGGATTCAGGCGCTGTGGGGCTGATCAATCCCTCCCAAAACCGCCCAGACTTGGATTTTCATAGGCAAAGGTGGAAGTTGCAGCATTTTATAGTGCAAAATATCAGCCACACCAGCCCGACGTGGCTGGGGGACACCCCTCTGCAAGGGCCACGCGTCCACCCTTGGGGTAACAGCAGGAGGAGGGTTTTCTAAATGTAATCGAGTCACTAACCCAAAGCAACAGCGAGGCTGGGACAGGGCTGGGAAATGCCCTTCTCGTCCCCAAACTCTTTCCTTGGGCAGAAACACTCAGTAACATCTTGGCTGAGAACGTGCTAAACTTGTGTCATATATGGCCTGAGCTCAACAGACACTTTGGTGTTTAAGCACTGGAAATCCACACTGACACCTTGATAGTGCAACATTACAGAGATTCACCCCAAACAGCCTCTTGTTACATCTGGAAAAGCCACCGTGGTGAATCGAGAGGCTCCATTTCTTTCGCTGTTTTTAATATGAAAATACAGAAGTTTTCAGAACCAACTTTCCCTGCAGAAGGGCAAACATCCCTTCTAAAAACCCTTCATTTCTTTTCAATTTCTTTTTGAAATTCAAAAGAATTTGGGATTCTCCACTCCTCTCAAGGCTTTTTCTCCCAGCACATCCCTTCCTGATGAGCTCTGAGCAGCAGCTGAGCGGATTTCCGCGGGATCACCCAGAGGCACGGAGCGTGTGCAGCACGGGACACACACCAGCTCCTATTTCCTATTCGCAAAACAACATCAGCCGTTCCCGAGGGAGCAGACAAGGCGCTGGGTGCTCGGGGAAGGGATTTATCCCATTTCACATTCACTAAACTCTTCCCTGCGAGTGTTTCACTGAGATGCTCTGACATCCCCCCAACCTGCCTTTCAAATCCCTTCCTGGGAAGCCAAATCCGAGGGATGAGGAGGGGACAGACGCCGCTCTCCCACCGCCGGTGGCACAGGGACGGATGGATTTTCCCCTGGGAGACCTGGAGCCCCGGCTCAGAGGCTGTGGCCTCCTCCATCCCCACAGGACCCTGCTGTGAGGGACCAGGCTGCTCCCGCGCTGGGGACCTCTGCCTGCCTGGGGGTGGTAAAAGGGCGGGATGTGGGGAGCGAAACGTGTCCCCTCTGGAAGAAGGGGTCCCCCCAGACTTAGGGTCATTTGACCCCTCGCTGCTGTTCTGGCATCGTGACCATCCGAGGCCTGAAGCAGCTCACAGAATCCCTGGTTGCTGGTCCCAGAGCACCTGGACCAACACGGGTATAGCCCCATGCAGTGCAGACACCCCCAGAGCACTGCAACCCCAAAACATCCCGATCCAAGTGATAAACCCCAGCAGTGATCTCCGCGTTCACCCTTCTCACCCCGAC
>NW_010289521.1:0-3343 GCF_000700745.2 Antrostomus carolinensis
GGTGGGTGGGATGAGCCTGGAGTAGAAGGTCCCAGAAGGAGCATGGTGATCCATCAGAAACAAGAGGAAATCTGGAGAGCAGCAGGGGCCTGGGGAGGAGGAAGAGGAAGCTTGACTCCGGCAGAAGGTATCTAGAGACACTTTTTGGTAAAAAACCCACCATGGTGACACTTTTATGACTATCTACTGATGAGGTAACACATAAGAGCACAGCTCTGCACCCCTTGTGACACCCCCAGACAAGGTCCTGGGTGTTGGTGCAGGGGAAGGTCCCTGGTTCAGAGAATCCCAGAACTGCCTGGATTGGAAAAGCTCTTCAAGCTCATCGAGTCCAACCATGAACCCAACACTGACCAGTCCCCTATGACTAACCCATGTCCCTCAGCACTGTGTCTACACGACTCTTCAATCCCTCCAGGGATGGGGACTCCACCACTGCCCTGGCCAACCCCTTCCAATGCCTCAGAACCCTTGCAGCAAAGAAATTCTTCCTCACATCCCATCTCAACTGCCCTGGCCACAACTGGAGCCCATTTCCTCTTGTCCTGTCCCTTGGTCCTTGGTTGAACAGACCCACCCCCACCTCTCTCCACCCTCCTCCAAGGGACTTGAACAGAGCCAGAAAGTTCCCCTGGCCCAGCATCTTGCTGTCCCCTGAGCTGGGCTCTGTGCACTCAGGCAGGGGCAGGACAGGGCTTTCAGTCCCTCTCTCAGCTCCTACATTTGAAGCCCCACATTCACATCAGTGCCAGGTCCCTCCCACAGGCATTGGGACCCTCCAAAACTACACACAGAGACACCCACACCCTCCCACACCCCTGGCCAGGTTCCCATCCCAGCAGCACCAGGGCAGTGGGGTGGCACACGGGCACCCAGCCGGGGCTGGGGAGTTCCAGAGCTGACAGACTCTTTAATTAAGAGAAAAGGGGGAGTAGATGGGGGAGAAAAACGTATCTACAAAGCAGCCCGTGCCATATGGCAGGAATGGTATTTGTCTCGTGTGGCACAGGGCAGAAAGCGATTGTAATTATTCACTTTTAATTAATCCTGGTGTAGGGGAATGGGTGAGAGAGCCCATCAATGGCAGCAAGCCCCATGGTGCCAGGGGCAGCCCTAACACCAGGCTGTGGGGAACCACGAGCTGTCACTGAGCTCAGCCCCATGCCCAGGCAGCACCGAGCACCCCTCAGCCACCCCTGGCCAGTGCTTCCCCATCCCTCCAGATCCCCCACAACCAGCAAGGGGAGACCCCAAAACCACTCAGACCCAGCTCCCCCAACCAGAAAGAACACCTACCCCAGCACCCAGCCCTGCTGCAGAGCAAACCCACCCACCTCACACTTCAACAAGCAGCAGGGAAGAATAATTACCTTCTTTTAGACAACCTTCCTCATTAATCTTCCAGCCCAACCTCCCAGCCCTGCTGCAGCACACCACACAGCATCCCCCAGGTATGATGCTGCCTGTCACAGATGTCTGGGTGAGGAGCAGCTTGAGACCCACCACAACCCTTAGCACAAGAGCTGAGGCAGCACCCAGCACCCTCCCAGCCAGGATTTATGGTCTGAGCCACCTGTGCTGCTTAATCAGCTCATTAACATACAAGTGGTTCCTCCTGTCGTTCAGGAATGATGTGAAAATACATCCCCAGGTATGATGCTGCCTGTCACAGATGTCTGGGTGAGGAGCAGCTTGAGACCCACCACAACCCTTAGCACAAGAGCTGAGGCAGCACCCAGCACCCTCCCAGCCAGGATTTATGGTCTGAGCCACCTGTGCTGCTTAATCAGCTCATTAACATACAAGTGGTTCCTCCTGTCGTTCAGGAATGATGTGAAAATACATCCTGGTTATCCAGGTGGGAGGTTTGCTTCGCTGCCGTCCTTCACCATTAGGAGAGGGGAGAGTTTGGGGTTGGTCACTGCTATTAACACCCAAATCAGCCCAAATCTTCCTGTCCCAGTGCCGGGCAGGGCTGCAGGGCTGCCACAGCACCAGTGCCTGAGCCTGCCTCTGCCCCACAGCCCCACCAGGTCCCCCTGGTTTGCAGAAGGGGACGTGGCTCCTGTCACCCCAGAACCATCTGCCTCCACATATGGGGTCAACTTCACCCGGCGTCCAACTCCGGGCTGAGCTTCCCCACTGCATGGTGCTCTGGAGAAGCTCCAGCTGATCCCAGCCAGGATTCCAGCCTGGACCAGCTCTATCCCACATCCAGCCCCCTGGAAATACCCCCAAAAAAATGTTTGGTGAAGGCCAAAAATAAAGAGTTTAAGATTTTCCAGCAGGAAGTGATGGTCAGGCTGCTTGGAAGCTGAAGCTGCTGAGCACCTTTGCTTCAACCAGAGGTGTGCTGAGCAAACCCTGCTTGGACCTCATCTGCTTCCAACAGTCCCACCTGCAGACTGGGATCAGGATAACCAACCTGCCTGCCTGTCTGTCCACCATCTATCTATCCATCTGTCTGTCTGTCTATCCATCTATCTATCCATCTGTCTGCCTGTCTATCCATCTATCTATCCATCTGTCTGTCTATCCATCTATCATCTATCTATCCATCTATCTGTCTGTCTATCCATCTATCATCTATTAATCTATCCATCTATCTACCCATCTGTCTATCCACCTATCATCTATCTCTCCATCTATCTGTCTGTCTATCCGTCTATCATCTACTCATTCATCTGTTTATCTATCTATCCATCTATCAGTCTGTCTGTACGTCCATCTATCTCTCCAACTATCTGCCTATCCATCCGTCTATCCATCTATCCCTCCATCTATCTGCCTGTCTATCCATCTATCATCTATCTCTCCATCTATCTGTCTGTCTATCCATCTATCATCTATCTATCCATCTGTCTATCCATCTATCTATCCATCTGCCTGCTTGTCTATCCATTTATCTGTCCATCTATCTGTTTATCCACCTATTTCTCCATCTATCTGTTTATCCATCTATCTCTCCATCTACCTGTCTGTATGTCCATCTGTCTCTCCATCCATCTGCCTGTCTATCCACCTGTCTATCCATTTATCAGTTTGCCAATCCATCTATCAACCAGGAATGAGAGAGAGAAAGTGAGAGGTTTTTTTCTAAGGAAAACCAGAAGTTTTAAATAAAATCTCTGCAATAACACATACAATGACTAAAACATTTTCAACTCCACACCCACAGAGGAATCATCAGCCTTAGAAGAGCTCAACAGAAAGCAGATAACGCTGGTTTTCGCCTGTTCCAACCCCAAATTCATTGCTCTGTGTTGGTGGTTTTGCCCACAGAAGCCAACCTCTACCAGAAATACCAACCCAAGGGGATGGATCCTGGGCGGGTCGGTCCTGC
>NW_010289522.1:0-5925 GCF_000700745.2 Antrostomus carolinensis
AGCATGCCTGGGTTTTTTTAAACAATCTGATAGTGATGCTGGGAGTGGGAAATCACAAATCTATTATCTACAGCTAAGGAAAGGCAGAGACTGAAGCAGGCACATTTCAGGCTAACCACCCTGGCCACCATAGAACTGGAAGCTTTAAAACAACTCTCAAAGTGGAAGAAAGAGAACACAAAGTGCAACTAATGGGATGTCTTTCTTTGATAAAGAGGTTTTCTACATGAAGGAAATCCAGCAGCAGAAGAGAACGCAATAGATCTCATCTCTTTGATAAAACATTAAAATAGCACAAGTGTGGAACCTGTTAGGTGGGAGAAAATGGAGGTTTTTGTACCTCCAGCACACGGTGGCATTGTTTAAGGGGGAAAAATGACATTCCCTTTAGGAGTAAGAAACTAGAAGCACCAGGCTGAAATTCTTCAGAAAGGGATCATGAATATAACCATTCATTTAATTAATGTTCTCAATGTGAAATCTGAATGGGTTCTGTGAGGAGCCGCGTGTGATACGGGATTAAAAAAAAATCACAGTTTATATGGCAGAGAATGGGGATGTCCCAGGGAAGCATCACTTTGAGGTCGGCGAGCGCTGCTGATGCCTGTGGATCCCACAGCAGGAGGTTTGTGGGGTCTGGTCCCATTTGGAGAAGGGAAGGAGCCGCTTCCAAAGCCCCACGAACATTCTCAAATTGACTCTAATGAACAGAAAACTGGGGAGAAGCGGAGAAACCTCAGCTTCACTGACGGTTCCCTACAATG
This sequence comes from Antrostomus carolinensis, assembly GCF_000700745.2. Taxonomy (NCBI): domain Eukaryota; kingdom Metazoa; phylum Chordata; class Aves; order Caprimulgiformes; family Caprimulgidae; genus Antrostomus; species Antrostomus carolinensis. The sequence goes on from NW_010289522.1 coordinate 765, forward strand.
AGTTCCTTTTCTACTGGTGTTTCTGCAGCAGCTGGATACAGGCAAGTTATAAATAGATATATTTTGAAGGCAGACTGCAGCTTCAGTGACCGTTTACCATTTTACTTAACTCCCTCATTGTTTATAGACACACACACATGCAAGAAATCGTTATCACTATGGCTTCTTCCCACAAAAGAGAAAACCAGCCTCCTCCTCCCCCAGCACACAAAACCAGCCTCAAATTCCCTCCTGTCTGTGCAGCTTGTAAAAAAAATGATAATAATTTTGATTTTGCTTTAAAAAAAAAAGGTTAATAGTTGTTGAATTTTTTTGTTCTTAATTAAAGACAAAAGTGGGTTTCTCATCAGACGCAAAGTGAAGCACCCGAAAGCTGTGTTGAGAAGGGCAGTGCTGAGGGATGCTGTTGTGGCAGCTCCAAAGCATCCTCACAGCCTCTGCACAGCGCCTGCTCCAAAACCCCACAGGTTCCCACAAACTGAGCAGAGCCCGTTTGATATCCAGGATTTCCCGCTGAGCAGCGGCGAGACTCAGCGCTGCAGGAAGGAACACGAGACCTCCTGCTGCTTCACTTGATATAAAAACATCTTTTCTCAAAATAACTTTCTAAAACAAATAAGAAGTTTTGCTTTATTAATTTCAAGGTGCGGGGGTATCTCGGATTGAGATGAAAACCTGCTAAAATCAACTTTCTTTTATACCCCACTAATTAACAAAGAGCATGCGGAATGCAACTGCTGTGTAGAACATGAAAACCAAGGGGTAAAAATGGAACAGATTTTTACTTGTTCAGGGAGATTTTCAAATTTGCTGAAAACAAAATCACAAAAGGTATTTCTAAAAATACAACTAGGAAAAAATATTTCAGTTTTTGTTTTGTTTTTTTTTTTTTTTCCCAGAGCCTGACTAAGCATGTTGTGATGTGGAATAACATTGACTTCAAAGTAAAAATGATATTCCAGAGAAGGTTCTTTGAAGACAGGTTAAATATTTTACCTCAGCCAAGCTCCTTCAGTACCCCAAAGCAGTCTGCTCTCTGCATTTATGCAAAACCCATGCTAGTTCCCCAACACTGTGGGAGTGAACTGATCTGCAAATCTTGCAGAATTTGGCTGAAATATATTGCACAGGATCACCTTCAAATTAAATCACAGCCAAGACGCTGCACCAGCCCGCAACGCACGCGAGATGCAGTGGACACAGTGCACATCTACTCCATGAAGGAGCAATCACATGATCCTAATCTGACAAATTTAATCTCTTTCTGTTTGCAAATCACTTCTCATTTCTGAAAATGCAGTTATTGCTTAAAAGCATTTTGTAGGAGACTTGGACTATGTGTCCACCCACGTGTGTGATCAGCCGTGGGAGGCAACACTTCTGCGTGGAGTTAGTGCAGAGGAACTCCAAAAATGACAAAGAAAGATTTTAATCACAAAATTCCAGACTGGTTTGGGTTGGGAGGGACCTCAAAGCTCACACAGTTCCAACCCCCCTGCCAGCAGCAGGGACACCTTCCACTAGACCAGGTTGCTCAAAGTCTCATCCAACCTGGCCGAGAACACTTCCAGAGAGGGGGCATTTTTTCCCTTTAATTGAAGGGCTGGTTTTTTTTAACCCCACACCCTTATAATTTTACAAATCCCCCTGGGACCACTCTGCTGAAGGTGCAGAGCTGCTCCTGCCAGAGGTCTGATGTGGGAGCTGAGCTCCATCACCATCGATCATGGGCGGACAAGTCAAGCCAAAGCACGCTCATGTTTAACAAACATTAAAATGATAAAACATTTCTTACAGTAACATATGGGAATTGTTTATTGAAAAGATGGCAACCAGGAGAAGCTGCAGAAGTGTCCTTCCCTCTCTTCCTCCTTTCCTCTCTTTCCTTAAACTTTGTTTATTTTTAAACTTCCTGCTCATCACGGCAGCATTTTCTGCAATGTAATTTTGAAAATCTATGCCTAGGACCAATTATTTTTAGAAGTTAATAATAACACTGTAGCACAATTAAAGAAAGCACAACAGTCATTAAATAAAAGTGACTTTTGCTCTTTTTACCTTTACTTTGCTTGGAAAAGTATTGATTAAACTATGGCTGAACTCAGAAGATAATTATTCTATTTTTACACTTAGAAGATTGGAAAAAAGAACAATTTATTTTTTAACTGATGACTGTAATGAGAAATTCTCCACTCAACAAGCATACAAAATAGATTTTAATGTCAGCTGTCATATACGGCTGAAGGTATTTTATTATTTTTCTGATCATTATTAATGGGGATGATCTTCTGCAATTTGTAAGTACAGAAAAACACAATCTCACCCAGCTTCCTTAAAGTTTTTAATCCTCTCTTTTTGATACCTCCCACTTTCCTAGCTCTCTAGTCTATTATTTCCCCATAATTAAAGCAGAGACCTATTAATCATTGTAAAAAACAGTTCTTGGTTGCTTAATTAAAACTGTGCACGGTTTCGTGGTGCAGCCAGGGCTGGAGCTCCCACCTCGCTGCCCTTGGAACAACCCAGTGGGACTGCACAGAAAGTTTGCCTGTGTTCCATACATCCCATGAGTGTCTGACATGTGCCTACCTCCAAACCCTCTCCGGGGTTACACCTGGATAGAAGGTAAAATGAAAAAAATCTTCAGTCAAGTAGGACCAAAAGTGACCATGATCCTCACTTCTTGTGCAACTACTGACTCGACCTGGACTGCAAAGCTAAAAGGACAACTTAAAAGCTGGTTTATAAATCTGTAGGTAAATTCAACCTATGCAACCCTTTAAACACGCCCATCCAGCCCCATGGACTTCTACACAGGGATCCCACCTGGGCCGTTCCTGCTCGGTTCCCTGCCCAGGTGGGACAGTGGGAGGTGAGCGGGAGGTGAGCAGGAGGTGCCGTGGGAAAGCCAGCTGGGACACTGTGATAGCTTCACACCCGTGGGCTCCTGTACTGCCCAGCTGCAGGGTCATCCCAAACTCTGACAACAGCAGGTGACAGAATGTGAGACGCTTCCTCCATCAAACTCATCCCCAGATGGTGAGACACACACTCCAGGTCAGACCATGACCCATTCCTCTGTGGGCTGTCTCTAAAGCCAGTAATCCTGTTGCAGTCCAGGTTAAAAGTTCCATCTCATTTACAGAAAGTCCTGGAATCCTTTTTTTTTTCCCTGAAAACCTAGAAGAATTGGACTTGAACATGTTTCCAGGTTTCTATAACTGGTGCTCTGGGTGCTGGAGGAACCGGCTGTGAGGCCCACGGGGGATGACAGCATCCCCCTTCCCTCACCCTGCAGTGGGTGAGCGCTCAGCAGAGGTGTGAAGCACTGACCAGAGTTGTTATTGCTCACTACAGCAGCTTTTTTTTCCAGTGAAATTGGTTTGGCATTGAGTTACAGCCACTTTCTTCAGAATGTAGGAAAACTTTGCAAAAAAACCAACCCAGTGTTGCTAAAATTTTTCAGCTTTAAAGGAGATTGGCTTTGAGCTCAGCAGCAAGGGGAGAGAGAAACACCAGGGTCAGGGTTCAGCCTGGAAAAACACCCAGAAGCTCAGAACATTAAATGGTACAGAACATAAAATGATACATCTGAGCTCCAGAACCAGGAAATCACCCCAAAACCAGCAACAAACTTCTGCAAAGTCCTTTTACTGACCCTCTGATACACGTCTTCTCTGGGTTCTCCATGGACTCTCATCTATAGCGTCTCCAAAGTTTGTTGCATTAAGGAACCTTCTCTGAACACTAAAAATAACTCAGGTGCAATTGTAAGTGATGCTTTTACTTTTGTGATGAAAATCCGTTTTCTCATACCTACGATAGCTCAGATCAGGGGATTCTGCACGAAAAACTGCGCAGCTGCTCACTATCATCACAACATTTTTATCTCTTTACAAAGCAGCCCCAGTCCTTCAGAGACCTGATGCATTGATGGCCAGTGACCAGCCCTGGTTGCCTCAACGCCTGAAGCTCAAGATTCTCCCGCAGAAGCAACATAATTTATTTATTCAACATGCAAATGTCCCATTATCCTGCAGAGGGAGACTGATGAGTGGTGAACGGGACAGAAATCTGCACAGACCATTTCTGGTCAGTCTGATCAATGGGAGTTCTGCCCAGCGGGGGAGACAAGCAGTCCTTTAAAAGCTGAAGAGTTTAACATCAGAACCCCAAAACACATCGATAACAGGCTTTGCTCTGCCTGGCGTCTCCAACGGATGTCAAAGTCCTTCCATCTACCTTTAAAACCCCTTTCTGCTTCAAGGATGACAGCAGCCCTCAACTGAGAGGTGATGAGGTTTCTCCACCGACACCTGCACCTCTTGGAACTTGGCAGCATTTAGTGTAGGTCCTGCAGCCACTGCTCCCCTGTGAACCCCTTCCCCCAGTGTCCCCTCAGCACATTCCCTGGCCCCACCACGTCACTGTGTCCACCACAGCTTCTACTCCCACCACCCCCATCTACCTGGCTCCCTTTCTCCTCCCTCCTGAACCAGTACCAGTTTTCCTGCTCCACAACCAGTAAGTCCCAGCATCTCCGTTGTTCTTTGTGTTTTCCAGTCAGTGGTGGAAGGAGCTCTGGTTGTACACTGAGGTGTTTACATGCACAAAGGAGCCTCTTCCCCTTGATCTCTGCTCTGCACAGCTTCTGCTTTCTAAGCACCGTAAACCCTAGTTGGTACCAAATCCTTTTCCAGATCAAGTTTTCTCTTCAGGTTCAAAAGATGCAGCTTCTCTCCCCTATAGAGGATGGAGAGTGTCCCTCCAAACATCAGGAAGGAGATGCCACAGGAGACTGGTCCCCCTGCAGCTGCTCCAACAGGGAAAAGCCATGCAGGGAAAACTCCTCCAGGAAAACCTTTCTTGCTTCTGCCATCAGAGAGCTGGGGGGATGACCGAGTCTCCAGCCTCGCCTTGGAATCACTGAATCATTTTGGAACTTTAATATCATTGAGTCCAACCACAAACCCAACACGGCCAATCCCACCTCTAACCCATGTCCCTGAGCACCTCGTCTGCCCATCTGTTCAATCCCACCAGGGAAGGTGACTCCACCACCTCCCTGGGCAGCCTGTTCCAATGCTTGACAATCACAGAATCATTAAGGTTGGAAAAGACCTCCAATGGGCAACTTGAGCCCATTTCCTCTCATTCTGTC
>NW_010289523.1:0-296 GCF_000700745.2 Antrostomus carolinensis
TTGACCCCTCTGGCAAGGTTTAATTCTAATTAAATTAAACCAGTTATTAAACCTTCTAATTAAACCAGTTATTACCTGCAACACTCAGTGATACTACAGACATACTTGGGCCAAGAATGTCTTTAGTATCCCCCGTGTGATGTGGCAGAGCGCACTGTCAGCTCCTTTGTGGATGATGTAAAGCTGGGTGGAGGCCTTGCACAACCTTTTCTGGTTCACTCTGCCTTGAGCAGGACAGTCAGGCAAGATGATGTTCAGGGGTCTCTCGAAGCCTGAGTTATTCTAGGATTCAATGA
>NW_010289523.1:722-922 GCF_000700745.2 Antrostomus carolinensis
CGTGTGAACAGCAGCTTTGAGCCAATGAAGAGTTGTTTGTGTGTGTGTGTGTGTTAGCAGCTTAAGAGTATATAAGTGATCAAGTAACCAATAATAAAGGTCTCCAGTAGAATTCACATTGAATCGTGTGTGCAGACCATTAATATCCCTCTCAGCAAGTGGTGACCCTGACGTGATCTGCCAGGAGAATTTACGCCGAG
>NW_010289524.1:0-5997 GCF_000700745.2 Antrostomus carolinensis
CGGGGTTGGAAATAGCCCCCCTCCCCCGCGCTTCCCCACCTCCTGGGTGCTCCAGCTTCCCCTAAAAAAGAAGTGTGTTTGTAGCTGGAGGAGGAGGAGGAAAAGGTGGGGGTGGGACTGATTCTCTCTTGAAGGCTTCAAGGCGAAAAGGGAGGAGACCTTGGATCTTGCGGGGTTCCATTTTTAATGATAATTATGCTGTAGTGGTCTCTGTGAGGCGGTTTGGGGTGTTTTCCTCTGAAGCGTTGAGATACAAAAGGCGAGTTACCCGAGCGATCCAGGCGGCTGAGGGAATATTTGGAGAGAGATTCAAGAGAGGAGGAAAAAAAAAAAAGCTATGGTGTGTCTGCTGTAATGGTGGAAAACTGATTAAGAGGAGACGAGGGTGAGACAAACAGGGTAAGACTGCTTCCAGCAGCCCCCAGCCCAGGGAAGGGCTGGCAGATTGGGTTCATGCTGTGTATACCGGGGGAGGGAGGGGTTCAGAAGGTTTTGTTCTCTTTAAAATCGGAGCCGAGGATGGATTTAGACCGCATATTTGTTGTTCCCCCCATGTATTACGGTGCTGCATATTTTTGTGTGCCCGTAGCAGCAATAATGAAGATCATGGAGGGTGTTTGCTACAATAGAAAAATGGTTTTCTCCTCGGAAATGTTGTTAAAAATATTATTTCGATTCCTAGTTTATTATTGAAAGGATTTCAGTATTTTTTTTTTAATCCATACAAGGAGTAGGATTCTTAATTGTGCAGCTTTGTGGGATTCTTAATTGTACAGCTTTGTGGGATTCTTAATTGTACAGCTTTGTAGGATTCTTAATTCTACAGCTTTGTAGGACATGAAGAGGTGTAAAGCCTTGTAGGTAAATATGAAACAGATGAGACATTTTATTTAAAAAAAAAATCTTGTCTGGAAGAAAGTCAGAATGATATAGAGGTTGTTGTAAGATGTCGATTTATCATCCCTGAAGATGAACTGAATTTTAACGAATGTGATATTTCATTATTCTCCAACAAAGTCATGGTTGGGATTTGTTATTTTAAGTAAGGCATCCTTTCTAGGATGCCGACTGCCACGTTATTATGCATTGTCTCCACAGCAGAAAATAGGAGGAAAGGACTGTAAATGTAAGGCTTAAGTGATTATTGAAACAGCTTTTGAGAATAGTTGGCTCAACTTGGAGAGGTGATTTAAGACTGAAAAATTAAACATTTTGCTGCTGTAATATACCCACACCTAATCGTGAGAGATTTATCCCATATTTTAAGCTGAGTTGTTCAACACAAGGATGTGAATCGAGACAAAATGCTGCTGATGTGTGTGAGATACAAGTGAGAGAACGAAGATATTGTAATTAGACCTAAATTTGTTCTGAATGTAATATATCAGAGTTTATTTTTTTTTTCCCTTGTGTGCTTCAGGAGATGAGAAGGAGAAGGGCTGATAATAGTGTAGTTGTTTTGGTGGCTGCAGATTAGCCAGGGTGTGTGTTTGATTTTCTTTTTGCTGTGAATGAATGGATCTTTCTGTGCCTGGGCCCAATAGCTGCAACAAGATGGCGTTTGCAGCAAGGCAGCTCTCATTTTTCAACTCCTCCTCACCACAGCTTTGCCAAACTAGATCTTATTTCGTAATTGTATTTTAGATTTACTTTCTCCTTCTCTTTGCTTTTTTTCTTTTTTTTTTTTTTGGGGGGGGGGTAGGAGGAGCATTTGGAAGATTGTTGCAAAAAATCTGTTGGGTTTTTTTTTTTTTCTTAATTTTTGTGAGCTTCTCCAGATAGGAACTAGGTGGGAGGAGTAAATAGTTTTATTGAAATGTTCACATAGGCTCTTGCTGGATAAAGGGGTGACATTATTTTCTTTTTTACCTTGCAGTGCCTGCTTAATACCATCAAAATGTTCTTGGTTTTTATTAAGCCTGTTGCTGAAAAACAGTATTTTAAACCTAGAGTACAGGTATACAAAGACTCTGCTGGGGCTGTGTGCTGTTGCTGGTTCTCTGCTAGCCAGGTAATCATCAGAGCCCGTGCAGTTATCTTCCTGTAATACAAAAGATTCTCCCATCTGCTAACAATTTGGGGAGGCTTTTAAAACTGCTTTTGACCTAGAATGATTGTCATACTCTAGGTAACTATTCTTTTTATGGGAAAGAATAAGAAACATTTTGAGGATATTAAGACAGTTCTGTGTCTGTGAAGTGTTTTATTTTAAAATGACATTACACATTTTGAAAGCCTTTTATGTGTGGCTTTTAGTATCTTTTAAGTAAAATGAACTTTCAGTTTGTAACTTTTATATTTCACTATAGTACCCAGCTTCTTAACTTTGGTAGCCTAAATAAAATAGCTTCCTTAATACTTGATATATTCAATTTAAGCTTAAAATAATTCACTACCTAACAAGAAAAATTGTAAATGCCTGTTATGTTTCCTGTATTCAAGTGACCTCCAAACCTTTGGTAATATCCACCTTTTTAGTACTATTTATCTGTGACTTAACCTATAATCGGTTGTTTGTTAGTTTACTGTGAAAGCCCAGCTGTAGTTCGTACAGAAGGAAGCTAGGAAGCAGAAGAGCTCATTTGCAGTTCAGGCTTATGGGGTTTTGTTTTGTTGGGTTTTTTTAAACCAAACAAAACCCCTGAGAAAACATCCTGAAATTTGCTGAATGCATTTTAATTCTCTAGTATGTCAAGAACAATTTTTAAATCAATAATACTTGTCCAATAAACCATTAGTTCTATTTGATGTACTTTTAATGTGCTGTTGAACTGGAAACTAGTTGTACAGTTATTTTGGTGCTACTACTTTGGCCTTTCAGTACAGGATCAGAAAGCAATAGGGTGAAGAGGGATTCTGTATTGGGTAAGATAAATTGCATTTATCCTTGTTTAGTCCTTGCAGCTGCTGGGTCAGTACGTAGCGAGCATCCTACCATGAAATCTGTGACAACGTGTAAAGTTGCAATTCCACAGTAAATCCTGGCAGAACAGTTTTTAAATCACCTCCATCATACCTTATGAAAATCTGAAAATGTTGCATTTAGACTTAATGAGAATTTCTCTTGTGTAAGTAACCAATAAAGTTTTGTATAATTAGGAAGTGTGTAGAATTTTGTGTAGCATTATTCTTAGTCTCATCCAAGAATAAACACTCTACAGTTATTAAAAATTGTCAACCAAGAACAATTAAACTAATATACTTGGAATAAGATAATCCTTCAATTAATACAATTACTTTCAAGATCCTTTCATTATAGTAGAAATATATGTCTTTTGTGTTTGTAGGGTACATTTTCCTGAAATTAAGCAAGATGATGCTGGCTGCAGTGTGTAATAACTTCCTGGTGCTTTGGAGGCCTCAATTTGGTCATGTGGAAAACAACTATAACTGTTTCTTCTCAAATAGTTACGATTTCTCAATCAGTATGAAACAAGATACCAATTCACATGAAACCGTGTTGCTTTTGCAGGTTATTGTGATGCCTGTTGCTGTAGTTAGGAACGTTAATGAAGTGTTACATTTAACTAGTTTTGTAGTTATTGTAGTAAAAAAATGGGAGCTGCTCGTTTTCTGTGAAACCAGCAATAGATTTGTCTTCTGTATGTCGGGTTCAGCTCATGTTTTAGTCAGTGAATTGGATTAAATTCTTACTGTCCGTGGATTTTGGCTCTCAGCATTAGTGGATTGGTAATTGATATTCTCAATTTTAATATCCAGTTTTAGCCATATGGCATCCCGTATTGTTTCAAGAATTGCATTTAGCGCTGGTTTGAAATGAGAAATGGTGCATTCGAGTGGTTGAATTGTGCTCAGGTGAGGTGTCTTTGGAGTCTCTAATGCCTGTGTTCATGCCAGTGTTTTGAATAATTTTTTTTTACAGTATTTTAGTAGTTATGTTGGGGAAAAAAAAAATCTCTAACCTTGAAAGCAACTAGCTTGCGTTAATGAAATGTTTCTTAAGCACGTGATGGAAGATAAAGTGGAAATTTTTTTCAAGGGAGTCTCTTGATTGCTCAAAGTGCAGACTCAGAATGAAAAGAATACATATTCCATTCAAAATGTTTTTTTTCTCCCCACTGATAATTTTGGAACTAGTATTAGCCAAGGTCGTGATAAAAAACAAAAATACCCCCAAGCCCCTATGATTCTATTTGACATAGCATGTCAATTTATTATTTCTTCACAGGGTGTCTAGTATGCTGGGGATTTTGTGTGCATGGATTTGTTTTTCACCAAACAGAAATGTATGTGGAATCCATAGATACTTGAGCCAACTGGTAGTTCAGCAGAACATTAAGAGGTTTTTAAAAGCTTTGAGCTGGCTATGAACAGTACCTTTACTTCAGATGCCAAAATAATCAATGTAAATTACTGTGGAAGGCTTCCTAGTACAAAAATATGGACACTTCAAAATAGGTTTTGAAGCAGAATACTGCATTTTAATTAAAACACTAGAAGAATCCTAAGTAGAGAGAAAGGAGATGGTTAGCCTTTGAATAAAAATACACGTTTAAAAGTGTTCTTGGGAACATAAAGATCAGATGTTCTTGGCCTGTTTTTTTTTTTAACAGCTGACCTTCTAAAATGTGTTCTTTACAATTAATATCTTGTAAGACTATTCATTTGTATTAAATGCCTGTGTCCATTGCATTTATTAGAGTTGTACAGAATGTGTTATGATTTCTTACTCTCTTAATGAGTATGAAATAATGAAATTTTTCTGCTTATCTGGAAGACTGCAGTTGGAACCTTGAGTGTAACAGGTACAGGAGGTGATGTTTGCTTTACCCAGTATATTCTTAGGTATCCAGGAACCTTTTTTTTGCTTGAACCCAGCTAGAGAGTAATGACATGACAATGTTCATGGGTGCCAGCTGAAACAGCTAAGATATGGTGTTGCTTGCTATGTGTATCTTATGCTCAGTGTTATTGGGGATGCTGGAATTAGATGCCTACGTGATGGTTTGTGCATGTAAGACAAAAAAAAATATTTCTGGGGACATGATGAAAGTGTAATTTTTGTAGGGAGTCCTGGAAATCATAACTCTTAAGTTCTGTCCAGGATTTTCAGCGCTGACCTGGACACTCAGTTCTTTGGTTCTCAAAATTTTAAGGTGGCAGAAAATAAGGATCCCAGACAAAATGTTACACGTGGACCTGGTTATTGACATTTTAGTTCATTGGGAGCAAAGGGGAGGGAGTGACAGGACACAGGAATAAGCGCTTGAGAAAGCAGTTACAAAGCAAATAGTTCACTTGTTTAGATGTTGCCAGATTTAAGTCTTGTTGAAATCCAATACAAATAACTATAGCACGTTTAAAATAGGAATGCTTTAGAAGATGTTCAGAAGACCTGGCTTTGGATTAATGAATAAGTTACCCTCTGTCAGCTCTTCCATGGTAATTATCCAAGCCTGCACTCTTAAGATAAATGCAAGGTTATTCAAAAAAGCATTGTCCTTTTCCATGAGGGACCAAATGAATCCCAATATCTTGAACTCAGTGGAGGCTGAAAGGGTGCATACAGGTGACTCCTGTGGGTCAGCTGATGTTGGAAATTTGCTCATGAGTTTGAACCCTCTTTGGCTTGTTGGCAAGCAACATTTCTAGGTTAATATGAAGATCTCTGAGACTTGTTTTATTCCCCCCCCACCCCCCCAAATGTTTTGGTCTTAAGAATTATGGAAAATGGTATTTTTGTCACTTGTCACAGACTTATGAAGAAAAGAGCTGTAGTTATTTTTTGATTTGGTGGCACTGAAGGGTTAAAATTTGATCTTCCCCTGCTGTGTCTGTTTTGGAATCCTAATAATGGATAAGTGAAAATGAGGTTGAAGACCTGATGAAGGTGATCTGAGGGAGTTTAAAGGAGACAAGGTATAAGGTATCTCTGTAATTGATGGTGGTAAAGATAGACTAGATCTTCAAATTATTTTCATAGATAGTATTTATAACTTGATGAGGGGAAAAAATTAGTAACAGATAATGAAGTGA
>NW_010289524.1:6013-47316 GCF_000700745.2 Antrostomus carolinensis
TAATTAAAAATCTAGTTGCCACTTTAATGTGAAATGTAGTTCACTTCTATAAGTAGTTTGCATTAAACAGCTTCATTAAAAATATGTATTTTTATTTGATTAAGTAGAATTTCAGCCTGTCAAATCACTGCAATTTCTAAAGGTTCTCTGTGTAGAAAATAATACCTTCTGTATGTTATAAGGATTAATTGAATAGTAGATGGCTAAATATTTTTTCTGTGCTTTTCTACACTGGCCTGAGAAACAGGAAGGTTTGCCTAAAGTTTCTTGCCAGTTATGTTTATCATGCTTTTCTCAGATGAGAATATTTTTAATGCCTTCTTGAAAACTGCAGCAATGCCTGCCAGCACTCCCCAAAAAGAAAATATTAATTATGTGTAATTAGATGGATTAGATAATTTTTGGTAGCTTTATGTAATGTGGTCCTATATTAAAAACTATGTTAAGATTTTTGTCACTATTTTCAGCTCACTCTTTTTAATTTTTTTTTTTTCCTTGTTAGCAAAAGGAGGAAAAATAAGTAAAACCATAATACTTGTCTCTGGAAACTCCTGCATGCTGTCTGTCAAAGTAATTGTGAATATTTTACCATTTCAGGTACCAATGGTGGTTTTGCTCATCCTTATTAAAAAAATAAAACTGTATTGAGTATGGAGGAATAAATAAGAGATTTTGCAAGGCTTTCTGTATGACTTTCAGAAAGGCAAACACCCACAAAGTTGACATCACTGACAGGAAAGCAATGCCCTACTTCTGTGGCTTGTTTTTTCTTCTGTTACAGTAGGCTTAATTACAACAGCTGATGCCAGTTATTTTCTTTTTTTGTAAGAAAGAAAGACTTTCTGCTCACTCTGCAGGTGAGCTGTTAATTCTATACATCATTATTTTCTTACTGCTCTTCTGGCCTTCTTGCCTGTGTTGAGCTAGGTTTAGGGAACCATCTTAGAAGTCTGTTCAGTAACGTGTCCTTTGTGTTCATCCTGACATTTTAGGATTTATTGAAATCTGTCAGTAAATAGAGGAAATCTAAAAAATCATTTGCAGAACCATGAAGTTATTTGACAAGCTGAGTGAGTTTAGTTTTATTTTTGTGAAACGTTGAAACAAATTTCCAACACTGCTCTGACAGAAGAATCTTTAATTGTTTGCTTCAAAACTGCAATTTAACTCCCATGGAAACTGAAATATATGTGCCCAGTATTAATGTTGTGTGCTTTACTGTAAGGACTTTCTCACTGGGACATCTGTGGTAACACAGGGTATATTTTACTAGACTTTTTTTTTTTTTTGCTGAGGGTTATTGAGCTTACAAATATTTTTGGAGAGCATGTGGTATGCTTGTATCTGTCCAATTGTGCCTTGCAAGGCACTGCCTTTGGGCTGTTGCTGCCCTTTTGTAGTTGGTGGGGAATGTGACTTTCTTCTGGAAATAGAGAAATTGAACTGCCCTGGTGTACTCTTTTGAAATCAGAACACATTGTATTCAGTCCAACAATTTGGACTTTTGGAGGTAATTGAGGGACAGGAGGTGGGTCAAAGCTGCAAGGTTAAAAGCGTACAGAAGATGGTGTGAATGTGCCTTTTTGGTTGATGCAGAGATCTGAAAAGTTAATGTTTAGTTATATTCAGTAGTGAAATTTGTAAGGCCAGGCAGAAATGTTTGCTCTGTAAACAGCATTGACCAGAAATCCCCACATTTATTTCTTAGTTGGAGTTGTGCACAACCCTAATATTTTCTAGTAAGATCTTTGTCGTGAAAACTAGTGCAGTGAGTCTATTTTTGCCTTATATGTAAAGTTCTGTTCCATTTAAGTTTATTTAAATTACTAAGCTGATACATCTTCATTAACACCAGGTGGTTCAAGATATGTGTTGAACATAGCAGTGCTTGAATCTCAAAATAAAAAAAAGTAAACTTATGTTTCAGTGTATAAAATACCATGACTTATAACTGCATAATACAAAACTTAGTATATGTTTTGTTTCCAGTAAATAGTGCTCAACAAAGCAGGCCTACGCACGCTTCAGGATGCTGTGAAGACATCTGTTTATGGTCCTCTTGGATTTTTCCTGTTTAGTTCCCAAAACTATTTTCTTCAGATAGCCTGATGAATGTATTTGGAGAGTGGTAGTGGTAATTTTTTTTCTGTTTGTTTAGAACAACAATGTAGGTGTGATACTCTGCTGAAACCTGTGGTACTCAAAATAAGATTATTCTGTACTAATTAAAGAGCTGTCTTTGTTGGAACATACGTTTGATATCCCTGTTGCACGTTCTTTGTGAAGTGGTAAAGTACTGAAGCAACACTGCTGTCTGTTTAACAAAGGTGTTGTCTGTACAAAGATCAAGAACGGTTCGCTGGATGCTTATGACAGTTTAATTGTGCTTCAGGTTACTAAGTCCTACAAGTTGTCAGATATTATCTGGCTAGTGCCTGAAAAATTACTGTACAAGTTAATATACAGTACTTTGTTTAAAAGACTGTATAATACTCAAAGAAAATGAAATAATATTGAACAGGAGGAGTTCAATATTATTTGAACAGGAACAAGTTAACAGATTTAAAATCCTGACAAAGTAGTGTGCATTTCATACATGCTTAAGAAATCCAAGAAGTGTTTTTCATGTATGAAAACTCAAATGTCAGAAACTTTGGACAGTGAAGTCAAATTGGTAGTTAAACTTACTTTCTTCTTTTATTCTTCTGCCTAAAGACAATAGGTGAAGCTTTAGCATTTCAGGAAATACTTTGGTTTGTCCAACAAAAAGATTAATTGCTGATACATGAGGGAGACAGAACTTGTGCAGAACCTGTATTTGAGGCTTTAATGTCTGGGCACAGTAGTTCACAGTGAGTACTTAGATATCTAATTATTCACAGTCTCTTGTTAGTCTTTAATTTGACATACTACTAATTCAGGATATCCAACATTCAATTACTTAATGATTTCAAAAGAATAATATGTTTATAATCAAATGGAGTATATATCTTGAAGAAAAAAAGAAAACATCTTAAAAACTCAGAAACTTAGAAAATAGAATGAAATTCTTAGGCAAGTCCTTAGATGTCAGAAGATGCCCAGTAATCTTCATGGCTGCTTCTAGTCTGACTCTTTTCCCTTTAACTCACATTAGAAGATGGAACTCATAACTAAATCAGGCATTGGAAATTCAACTTTTTGGTTTTTACCCTGAGGATCAAATATAAAGCATTTGAAGAGGTTTTCTTGGGATAAGATAGGATGTTAAGCTGTATCACCTAGCTAGCAGTGACTACCTGCTTACCAGTGTACATACCATGGAGAATACAACATTGAATTCATTTAGTTTTGATTTCTCAGTCTCATTTATCCTGTGGTAATTTTTTTGCCCTGTATCCTTGCTGTTGTGAATTAAACTCAGAAGGGCTCACTCTGGGGAGGCCAGTTATTGCTGCCCTCTGTCACACAAGGTGGCATAGACATCTGCTCTTCAGCATCTGCCTTGCCAGTTCACGATTTAAGATGTTAAGGAAATCAAGATGGGCAAACATTTTATTACCAAGCACTGTGCTGCAAAACTGTGGTAGATCAGCTTCTGGTTAATGAGCATCTTGGCTCTTACAGAAGATTAAGGGACTTACAAAAGCAAACTGAGGTGGAAGCTGAAGTTGGAAGCAACAATAACTGTTTTTTTAAGTCAGAATCCTTAATATTCTAGATAAGGTGGAAGTGACCTGTCTTCAAAGCTCTCTCCCCTTCAGTTTTTAAAGGACCAAGTTAATCTGTTGACTACCTGCAGTTAGTGTGCTTTTCATTTCAAAAACAAACTCAAAACAACTCTCTCCTCAAAAACCCCACAGTTTTGCACAGCAACGGTGTTCAGGATCTCCAAATAAACATGAAGCAGCGCTTGTATAAAGGATACAGAGGATCAAGGAAATCAGTGCTGAACCTTAAGAGTTAGAGATTTCAGCTAACCTTACTGACTGCTGGCTTTGTTAAACAGACGATACTTTTTTTACTTCAATTTGCACATATTTTTTTTTTTTTCCCCTAAAATAAATAGGATTGTCTTCTGATGTTTTAATTTTTTACTTTCTCAGTTAATTCCCACCCTGGCTCCTAACTCTAGTAGTACTTTGCTTGTTTTCTTTTTTATTATATTCTTTATTTTGATCATCTAGCCAGATGCATAATATCTAGAAGAATACAATGAGGGTTAATGCAGTACTATGGAAAGGAGAACGTCCAAGGGTGAAAGTGTTTCCTGTTGTACCTTTGTGCTTTCTGTTGTGATACCGTTCCTGGGCTGTGCTTGAAGTTTACCTTTCATATCAGCGTTAAGCATTGTTGCATTGTCTGTTCCCCAACACCACTTTTCAGTCTAATGGCTTCAAGGTCTCCTGTGTTACTCTACTTTTCAGTCTGTCAACCTCGCTTTTCTTGTTCCTGTTCTTCTGTACCTTAACTTATTTTGTATCAACAGTACATATCAAAAGGCAGCAATCGCTGGGAGGAATCGATGAGCTACTGGGAGTATAAATCATTGCTATCGAAGCTAATGGAACTGCTTGCACATTGATTAAAGATGGGTTATGTTGATTGCAGGGCTAGAGAACTAAGTATTGCTCAGTCTATTTTGGGTAAAAAGATTAGAGAAGTCATGCCATATTTTAATCTCTACTGAGTATTCTTTTATCTGCTATATATTTATAATACATTTTGTTGATTTTTAAGGTCTGCTGAAATATTTATCTTCAGGCTGGTGCTGGACAGCATTTATTTCATGGTGTAGCTTAACTTCTTTCTAACAGTGCTCTGTTAATTTCTTACTGAAGATCAGTGTGCTGTTTGAATTCTTATTTAATCTAATTTCTTATTTCAATGAAAAAAAAAGTATTCTTTTTATTAAGTAGCTGAAGCTTGGATAAGACCTTTAACACCTTTATAAAGAACTAATATTTTTCTTTTAGATTATCTCTGAGACTGTTTTGTACAGTTTGTTTGTTCAGATGTCTTAACTACTATATTTTTGTTGAGGCGGGATACGATAGTAGTTATGGTCAGAAGGTACTTATCAAGTCTTGTCCAGCCTGTCTCTAAGATGGATTACCTTTCTTGCTTCTATTGGATTTCTTTATTATTATTTTTATAAAAGCTTAATACAATAAAGCTTGCTTTCTCAAAGTTGTTCTAAGTCAGAGCTGAAAGAAGAAACCATGTTACTGAAGTGCTCGTTCAGGATTCAGTCCTAACAACAACAGGCATTTTGGGTGGAACTCTTGATCCATATGGTAAAGCACAATTCAGGTTTGATAGAATAGAAATTATCTTGCTGCTTATGGAAATGTGATTTGTTTTTCATTAATGTTTTGAGGGTCTTGGTGCAGTGAGACATGTAAGCACGTGGGTATCTCTGTTAAAGTCTGCCTGCATGCATGGATGAGGGAGAATGCTTTTCAGAAGCAAAAATGTCCTTAAAAGACCACATTTTATCTGTAAATGTCTCCCTTAGCTCAAGAGTCAGGGTATGCTGATTTGGTTGGCTATTTCTTCTAATTTTAAATGGTTTGACTTCTGAGGATGTAAAAAGTAGTATTGCTAAATGTAGTATTCTGAAAGTTAGTTGTGCTTTTTTTAAAAGGGTGTAACTAGGAAGCAGCTGATTCTCTTTGACTTGGTTGACTCTTTACTAGCTGGCGTATGTAGAGTGAAATGGATGATTCAGCTTCTGTTGATAAAATAGTTGAGCAGAAATATATGGAAATACAATAAGGAATTTCTACTAATTTTCTGTGCTTGTGCATGTACATAGTCTTACTGATTTTTTTTAAATTAGTATTTTTCATGTCTAATTTTGCTATTTTTATTACTGATTTTTGTATTGTAAATAAGTGATCACATAGCCCATTTCCTACTTAAATATCCTTCCTATATTAAGTAAATATTGTACTGAAGATCTTAATGTACCTACTGATGCCACTGTAATGGTAATGTCTGAAACAATACATGATATTTTAACAAGGTTGAGAAGATCATGCCAATATAGATGTGTTTGCAAACAGAACTGAGAGAGATCGTTCAGGCTTTTGGGAAAATACTTGGTTTTCTCTTACACTTTAACTCTCAGACAGTGGCAGTTGATCCACCTGATGGATTTTGTTGGAATCTTCAGGATTTTGGTAACAGGAGGTGGTGTAATCACCTGCCTCTGCCTCAGGTTTTGCCTCTAGCCATTCATTTGCTTGTGAATTCAGTGCAACCTGCTCCAGTGCTCTCCTCAGCACCTGCTGTGAATTACTGGGGAGAGCTTGAGCAGATCATCATGATACATCAGTCTTCCTGAGGACTTCTTGAGCATATTTAAATCACAGAAAATGAACTGAAAAATCTACTGGAAAACTGGTATACCCAAAAGTGACTTTGAAAAAACAATCTTTGGAAACTTCATGAGAACTGACAAGAATTGTTTCAGAATAGGGTTGAAACTTTCTATAGACACATTCTTAAATTGTGGATTACAAACTTGTTTTGATACCTGAATAAATGTTTCTCTAATATTGACTTTTACTAAAAAGAAACAAGTCTAAATATTTAGGTGTGTAATGTGTTTTCATTTGCTGTGTTATGATTCTGTCACTGATTTGTCACACTGGGATGATGTGTAAGCTGGTCCTACAACAGTGTGCTTCCATTTCTAGCTTCTAGGAGAAAATGTACTGTTTATAGCTTGTATTCTGAACTGCCCTAAACCTGCCACCTGTAGATTCAGCTGATCTAGATGAGAGATTACACATTTTTTTTAAAAAAAGAATAAAAAATCCTGATAGTCTGCCATTACTTTAGGTCCCCTGATGAAGAAATAACTAATTTCTTGGGTTTTTTTCTGAGGGCTATGTTTTTACCCTTTATTTTTTTCCTCTTTTACCTCCATATCACTTCTAAATCCAAACTATAAAACTGTTCTCATAATCAGCAGCTTTCCAGATAGCTCCTGCAATACTTGTTTTTTTATTTTTTTCTCTGAAGTGAAAGTCTGATGCTAAAGGGCTTATGTCAAAAATTGTATTTCCTCACAAAATCACAAAAAGTAACTTTAGAACATTTCCAAGGGGATATAAATAATTACTGTGATTTAAAAAAAAAAAAAAAAGAAATTAGGGGAACACTGGCACAAAACCTAGGGGTTTTTTTTGGGGGGGTGGGTTGGTGGTTTTTTAGGTTTTTTTTGTTTTGCTTTGGTTTGTTTTTTTTTGAAATTAGAGGAACACTGGTATCTGGACAAATGGCACAAAGCCTAGGGTTTTTTTTTGGGGGGGGGTTGGTGGTTTTTTAGGGTTTTTTTGTTTTGCTTTGGTTTGTTTTTTTTTTTTTTAGCCTAGTGAAACCTAGTTTTTATTTCTGCAGCTCATGAATAGAGCCTAGTTTTTATTTCTGCAGCTCATGAATAGTTGTGTGTTCAAGGTGTTTGGCTCCAGCAATATTTGGTTGCATATTCTTACCTTTGTAGCTACTTCTCTGATAATGGCAATAATATTAATTCTCAATAGTGAGGAAAATGGTGTGTGTCAGTGGTGTTAGTATTAAAGTAGGACTGTGATATCCCTGTTGTGCCTGTGCTCTGCCCTGTTTAGGTAAACGGGGATTGTGGTTAGTTAAATGAAATGAAAATGCAGGTAAAAAATGGAGGCAAATGATAAAAGAGTTGAAGGATGCAATAAAAGATGACACTTGAAGTAAGAAACAACTGTTCAGTTGCTGTAAGGCTCTGCAGATAGAAGCATCTAGTAATAAATGCTTAGTCATTTCTGTGGTGGTTAATTAATAGTAATATATTCTCCTTCAATGCTGCCTGGGTTTTGTTTTTCAGTCTGAAGGGAGATGTCTAGTAGTATGTGACAACAAAATTGCTTGGTTTTGGATGGGGAGATACTTTCTTAAGTGACAATTTTCAGTAACTTTTTTGTTAAATATACTTACAAATTTATGCCCAAGCAGATTCGAAGTTTTCCTGACCTAATGTGGTTTTTTTCTGTGTTTGTTTTTGTTTTGTTTTGTTTTTTAATTGTAAGATCAGGAAAAAAGCCAACCACTGACCAGTTTGATAAAATTGATGCAGCTTATTGATAATGTGTTACTTTTCAGGAGTAATTGCATATAGATAATTTTGAACAAAGGAATAAAAGCTAGTGTATTGGCTTCTGACATTCTTAGTAAATAAAATTTTGTTGAAAATTGGTACTAAATATCAGTAGTTTTTGTTCTTAAAATAAGTTAGCTTACTGTGCCCACCAATTATCAGGAAGTGTTAGAATACTCCTAAATGTGTATTTCTTTCAGAACAAGGCAGAAGAGAAGAGATATAGTTAGGGAGTCTTTTGACTTAGGTTGCTAAAGTAGCAATGGTTATTAATATTTGTCTCCTAAGACCTCTTTTTTTAAGAAGTGTGATTTTAAGCATTTGGCTTTAGGCATTTGTTAAACTTGTAATAATCACTTCTTTTATTTTTTACATAAATTCTCTACCTAGAATTAAGTTGTTTTGGGGTTTTTTTAATAACATACATAGCTTGCAGATGCATTTAGAAAGGATTAATGAAGTGACCTGTTACAGTCCAGATTTTTATGCTTAACTATTGCATCAGTATTATTTTTATTTTTTTTTTTTAAATGTAGGTCATGGGATTAGCATCAGGAAATGTGAGTATTTTGGCAACATGGGGATGCTGTCTTCTGTGAAGACAGCTTGAGTTTGTTCACTGTTGGTGGCAGAAGGAGACGGGCCATTTCAGTACAGAGCTTTTTATTGCAAGCATGTGTCCCTGCCATGATCTGAGGCATTGTTGTCTGCTGATTAGTATTCTGCTTTGAGAAAGTGGTAAACTATCCAAAAGGTTTATTTTCAAATACTTGTTAAACATGGGGAGTGATGAGTCCTCAGGTCTTAGAAAATCTGGGCATGCAAGCAACAGCTGATGGATTATGCAAAACAAATGTAGCTAGTTTGGTGAGTGTCAGATGTTGTGTTGCTTTACTGTGTGGTAATAACCTCTGACATATTGAGGAATTTGCACATAGAAGTTAACTTTTTAAAAAATTATTATTATTCTCTAATGGTTTTGGAGAATAAAGGAATGTAGCCAGAACTTTGGAAGGACCCTAGAACTGATCTTAATTCTTTGGCCAACTATTTTCCTGTGTTCTGTGCTATAAGAATTTTTTTTCCTAATGCAGACTTCTGGATATGTCAAGCAGAATACAGGAAGTGCACAAATTTCTTCAAGAGGAAAGCATTTCCAGATTTCAGCTACTAGAAGTAGGTGATGGAGGAGAAGGACATGTCACTTGTAACCTTAAAGATCATAGCTCCTAATAGGGCTGCAGCTTTATACTGTTAAGTCATGAGCAGAGCTTGAATATATTTTCCTCAAAACCTTGTGCAGAGGAAACAGATGAAGGCTTTAATTTATCAGAAAAACTTGTCTTTGGTCAGAGCAAACACAACAAAACAATTTTTTTAGAATCTTGCATTACCAGGTATTCTGCAGGTTTTCTTATGCACAGAGTCTTTAAAATATTAACATCGATGATGGCTGTAGAAAGCTGCCTGGTTAAAATGGGACCTGTAATTCAGGAACTGAGCTATATGTAATAATGAGGCATTTTGAAATTAGTTTGTTCACTCACAGGTATTTTTAGCTTCTGTAATTGTTACTTTGTACCTGCATGCTATATTGAAAAGAGAAATTTGCTAGCTCTTTAACCAGCTAATGTAACTGTTGCATAACGAGCATTAACACTTAGTGACCTGATAGTCGTTTGTTTTGTGTGTACTTCACACTAATATATGGAGAAATGTCTGCTGAGCACAGTGACTGCTTCAGCTGGAAACTTGGCAATTCTTCAACACGAGAAGCAGCCAATACCTCCCGCAGAAATGGTCCAGCCACGCTAACCTTTGAGTACAGAAGTGTTTTCAGTAAGTTTTTGAAGGAGTTGTACAATCTAGCATTGTCCCTACTGGGGTCACCAGCTTTACAAACCTGTCAGTAAGGTGTTGCATACTTTTCAAAGTTATGTGCTTCAAAATTACAGACTCAGCAGATGATTCCCAGAAAGGAGACATGAAATAAATGAGAAGGGGTTGTATCCCTTCACTTGAGCGTGTTTAGATTTATGAATTTGTCATTATTATTTTATATGTCTATAGGCTGTCCTTCAAAGCTGCTCTTGTAGGAGGTAACCACAAAGATCAAGCTTTCTGGAATACAGAACTGTGCTCAACAAGAAAAGTCTGAACTATAGTTAACTCTTGGAGGAGCACATACACATGTAGATACCAAAATGTCCTTCAAGTTTCCAGCTGTCTGATAGAACTGTTTATGTCCATAGTTAGGACCAAGCCATCAAACTGAGTGTAGGTTGGTTGTTTCTTATTTTTTATACAGAATAGTCTTGAAGCATAGCTTTAAATTTCAGATTTGTTGCCTGGTGGCATAATCGGAATTTCATGTTGTTTGGAAAGGTCGTATAATCTCTTGGGCACCAAGATACTGTTCTGAGATAATAATCAGCTATGTAGACTATAAGAAATAATTTTAATAAACTAACTTGGAATTCCTGGTTTCACAGACATTATCTCTACCATGTAGTTGATATGGCAGTGATAATTGTTAGGTACCTGAGCAGAAGCATCTTCATGATAAATTAGTTACTGCCTGCCTATGTACAGCCATCCTTGCTGGGTTCCATCCCGTTCAGATGGGTGCATGTTGATAAGGAAGATACTCCAGAGCAGCAACGTAGCTTCATCTGAAATTGTTGATTTACCTTAATAGTAATATTGATGTTTGCTAGTAAGTTTTTTGTTTTAGTTTGGTTTGTTGTTTCTTTTTTCTCCCCTCCAGTGAAATAATCTCTGGTTGAATGCCTTGGATAAAACAACCTTACATGCCACTCTTTCAGGAGGATGTGTTATGCAAGAAATTATTGAGGTTCAAGTGGTATAATGGTCATGGAAACTAATTTTTACTAGTGTTGGTTGAGGTACATTTTAAATGATGTTGATAAAGCTGCTCAAACTATCGTGTGTATAAAGACTGCACACATTGATAAAATCCCTCTCTGAGTCCTCTTCAGGCTCAACATGTCTCTCAGCCTCTTATATGAGAGATGCTCCAGTCCCTTAATTATCATCATGGTCCTTTGCTGGACTCTCTCCAGTGGCCCCATGTCTTGTGTACTGGGGAGCCCAGAACTGGGCACAGTATTCCAGATGCGGCCTCACCAGGGCTGAGTAGAGTGCAGCATCCAGAGCAGCACTGGATGCCGTTGGCTGCCTTTGTCATGAGAGAGCATCGCTGGCTTGTGTTGAGCTTGCAGTCAGTCAGGACCCCCAAAACATGAAGTGATGTGCCTCTCTTGGGGACTGGTTTGGGGTGGGATCCCTCCTGCAGCTGTACTGGAGATGTCCCTGTTAAAGAGGAATTGGTGTTGCCTGTGCTCTCTCTGTCCATGTCCCTACAGCAAGGGCAGCTGCTTAGGAGGCCTGGTCAAACCTTGTCCCAGGGGCTGAGCCAAACCCGTGGTGGGCAGGTGTCTTGTCTGGTACCATGCCTGGCCTCACATCAGGTTGTTTATGACTTGATGGTGTGCTTTAAGAAGCTGGAATGCTTTTGCTGTAGTTCAGATCATTGGCCTTGGCATCTTGTCAGTGTATGTGCAAGGCAGCCTTAAGAAGGTGTGCAGGTGGAATTAACATCCAGAATATTTGGGTTTTAAGTCTCTCATTGAATCCATAGGTGGAAAAGAAAAACACACTTACACAGCTGATGGCTTTGGAGAGGGCTACAGTGAATGTATTTAATCTTCTTAAGAAGTTGCTTAGTTTTGGAAAGTTGTTCAGATTTGCCATGATGTTAAAGTGAAATACTTCTAAATATTTTCCCTGCTCTTCAAAGTCCCTTTTCTCCCATTCTTCCCTGTTTTCTTCCCTGCTTTCCCCAACCTCGTGAAAAAAGCTCTAGTCTATTCTGCAGAAGAGTCGTCTTTGTGTGGAGACTGGTTTTCTGGTGGATGTTGGAGCTGAGATAAATTTTTAGGTTCGTTTGTCTTGTCACCTCACTGTAATGACTTCTGTATCTTTAAAGGAAAATGACAGCAGTTAGTGAGTACCTGTAGTAGGGATGCTTTACCCAGAAATGATGATACTTTTACCTTCTGGAGTTACTCTCTAGTTTTCTAGTCCAAGCTGCTGTGCTGCTTTACTTGGAGCCAGAAGGCTGTGGGAACATGGGGACACTGGGTACACCAACCATGTGTAGGGCTGGCTGACCTCCAGATCCTTTGGTATGATGGTTTAACCACTTGAACCATGCTTAAAGTATTCTGTGGTACTTTTTGTTCTCTCCTGTTTTAGAAACCCCAGTTCTTGATGTTGGGAACCTCAGGCTCTCGGATAAGCAGAGTTGTAAGGGCTGATCAAGGCAGAGTGTATGGAGCTGGTTACAAGAACTTTTTCTTTGCTGAATCAGTATTGTGGTGCAATGAATGAGGTGGCCTGTAATTTTCATGTTGCTTTTACCAGGCTACGTTTTAGCTAAAAATGGAAGCTTGTGGCAATGCAGATGTTTTTTTCTTAGGTAGCTTGTCTACTTTTGTTCTTAAATGAGCTCCATCTTTAATGTAGAATTGAAAATATCTCAGTTGCCAGGATTGCATTCTGCAGGCATCGCAGGATGCTTTCAGCCTACCTAACTGAAAACTTAACCTGCTTTAAAAAATAAACTAAATTTTGTGGAAAAGTTTGCTGTTATGCTTCCTTACACTTCTTGCAGGCTGGTTAAAGTAGCTTTTTTGTTTTGTTTTTGTTTTTCTTTTTTTGCAGAAGGCATATGAAATCTGCAACACCTCTCCTGCATTAATGAGGGTGCAGCACAGGACAATAATGGTGTGTGTTTTGGCCTTTGCTCTTGTGTATTCTGTGTGCTGTTAGTGTTCCAGCGTAATTTTACTTGTTTAAATTTCAGGTAATTCTTTCAGAATTTAATTAGAAGTCTCTATCTCTGCAGTGTGGGCACATTTTTCTGTCAAGACTTCTGAAAGTTGAATGTAGTTGATCGTTTTTTTTCAGCACTTAAAATGGTCATGGCATGTGTTTGTGTCTTTGGGGGGGATGGAGTTTGGCCTCTAAGTGTGAGTAACTGTTTTGTGTCTAAAAGTGTGTCGTTCTGGCAGTAAAAAACCAAAACTGCTTACACTGTGATGGTTTCATAATCACAGTATTAAACTGTTCATCTATAAATGAGCTTGGATGAGGATGACCCATATCCTAAGTAGCTTAACCTCCATACCAGACACTGAAGTGGTTTGTAAATTTTCCAGCTAATAGTGAAACATAAAATCAGAAAGATGCATTACATGTAAGCATTTCAGTTTAAAGTAGATGAAGTTGTAGACTGACTTTCTGATTTAAGATTATTTTGCTTCAGTACATTCTTGCTTTGTGTTTAGAATAATCTTCCACTGTCCTGATACAGCAGCTTTGAAGGTGTGTACTCAGGTGTCCACTGACATCACCTACAGCCCTTGTCCTCCTGTGCGATAGAGACAGATTGCAGATGTTTTGGATGTATAAGTGGTTGTCAGTGTTTCAAATCTTGGGGTGAACTATAATTATTACTTTGTGCTGCCAGAGGGGAAAAAATTGTTCCAAAATTCTTTACAAGAAATTTTTCCATCTTGTTGCAAAGCCAATTTGTATGTTAAATCTTTACAGTCTTCAGACCACAAGTGTGTGAGTTACTTAACGTGTCAATTTTTACTTTTAACTTTTGAATATCTTTAGTGATTAGAGGTTGTAACTCTTCTAGAAGAGTGTTGTGCTCTCACTTGAGCTCATTAGTAGGAGGTTTATGTAACTTCTTTTGATAAAATAGATACCTCGATATTTAACTATGCTTAGAAAGCAAGCATACCTCAGGAACAGTATTGCACAGAAATAATTCGGTGCTTGGAAAATGCAGATGGGGGGCATTTTGTAGTGCAGTGAAAATTACAGTCTTGTATGAGTGAGGCAATGTTTTGTTACAATCCTAAACTCTCTGATAGTATGGACTTCTGTATCACTAGGGCAGGAGAATTAATGATCTGAGGATTGCAAGAGTTTTCTTGGAAAAAGAATGTTAAAAGCTTCTTGACATGAGCAAGTTTTTTGGTTATGTTAGTATTATTATAGCAACGCCCTTTTCCTTCGTGAAGACAAGCTGGCTGTTTAAGGTAGCTAACAAAAAATAGTCTGTGCTTTGCTAGTATTTAAATCTCTGCTAGATTTGTTAAGAAACTGGTGTTATTTCTTGATAATTGTACTAATTCTGGTTTTGGTTTTTTTTTCAGAATTTACATGTTTGACAGCAGAAGTTGGCTTTCTACTGTAGTGAGAGAAAATGTAAGTAGAGAAATAAGGTAATTTCTTTTTTCTAGTGCTTGAGGAACTCATACTATTTTTAAAAAGTTACTAACTTCAGGTTTTTAGCTGTTAATCTGTGCAAGCCTAAAGTACCTGTTTTCTGCTTTAGCATGTGTACCCTTATGTCAACAGGAAGGATTTTAAAATGGCCAGGAAACTTGCTAAATAATAGATGTTAGTTGACTGCCTTCTTTCAGAAATGGAACTGGCAAAGCAGAGGGAGACTATAGATGAAGCTGTTTCATCTCAGTGGGGCATGGATCTGTAATAAATAAAATGATGAGAATAGTTATTCTCTCATGAATGAAAAATTAGTTATTTGCCATGTTTGACAAAAGAAGGCCAAATTTCTTTTGAGCAGAGTGGCTCTTGTCAAAATGTTCTTTTCAATGTGTCAGTATTACTTAAACAACCTAAAAGTTTCAGAGTTTATATTCTGTGCAATCATAATTTTTACTAATATTCTTAGAACACTGAAACCTTCATTACCTTCCAGACTATAATTTCAAATGTTTCTGCCTCTTGTGAAACCCCTTAGTCTGTGAGGAACATTACTAGTTAGTCATGTGCTGTGTAGAAGTTATTTCCTCAGTTAAATTTCTTCCTTTCAATTACTAGGTACTTACTTGTTTTTCAAAAGCAAGCAGCAAGCCAGCCCCATCTCTTTCTCAAAACCTGTCTTCTGAATTTTCTCTAATTAGTTATCTTGGTCAACCCTAGACACCTCCAGTGTTCTTTTTTGGAGAAGCAGAAACTGAAATGGAAGTGTGTTCCCAGTGTAGACAAGGCGTTGCTTTTACTCATTGACATTATGACATTTTCAGTATTTTCTGTCCTATTTTCTATACAATCTTTTGTTTTAAGCAGCACTGGGTATTCAGCCAATGTCTTTGAGCTATTCAGTGCATGTTCTGCAGGGTTTTTTCCCCCTTCAAATAAAGTTTGTATCATAGAAGCTTGTGTGATTCTGTACATTTCTTACGTTGTGTTCCTGTGTACCTTTTCTATGATTTCTAACTTCTAAGATTATCTATACCTTTTTTGTTGGTGATCACCATATCTGGAGATGTCTGTACTTCAGGATCAGAAGGCATTCCTAATTTTTTTTGTCTTTTATTTTAGATCATGTAAATGGGAGAAAGATAACATCTCAAATTTGTTCCACAAGCAATTCTGATCTTGCTGTGTTTTCCATTGAATAAAAGTCCAATAGGAATCAATATATATTTCTGATTAAATAACAAAAAACCTCTCAGCTTTTCAAAGCCAATATCATGTCAAAATATTGGAACTAACAGTGGATTGTGTATAATTCCTTTGTCATTGTGAAAATGTACAAGCTGCTGTGCATGTTGCTAATAGGATTTATGGTATCTAATAGATTAGCACAGCTTCATTTAATCAGATGACCTGCTATGAGACCGTCTGGTAGGCATAACATGAACTCATTATTAAGACTGTAAAGTTTTGGCTCTGTTTTTGCAAATGATGTGTTTTGCTTTTCTTCTGGCTGTTTCGTGCACACTGGAGTGATGCGTGTTAGCAGGGAAGATGTTGAGGGAATAAATATCAGACAGCCTGTTCATTTGTGAGAACGGTGATTTGGCTAACCTTCTTATGAAATTACTGTACTTGGGCAGTACTCTAACAACATAAATTTAAACCTTCTGTGTTACCAGACTTTGCATCAACAGTGGCTTGGTGGGATTATTTTACTTGTTGGTAGTAGTGGTAAAGTGTAGTAAAAGCACCTTGTAGCAAACAAAGTTTGGCCATCAAGGGATAAAAGTTCTAAATATTTGACTTAATGATAGCTGTGATTTTAAATCTGTATTCTCTTCTTTTAATCTGTAGAGTTTATTCACAAGACAGACTCTTTAGGAGAGGATGGAAGACTCCATCTTTTTTATTTTTTGTAGGAATGGTGTGAGAAAATGATATTAAGCGTTGCCTTGTTGCTGTTACTACGTAGTTTTGGAGAAGAATCATATTTAACCCAGGAGTGTATATTTGGATGAGTTATATTCAGCTCTTCCCATTTTTCTTATAATGTAGACAAGCATCAGTCTGCATTTAAATGTGATGGTATTAATGATACCTTGATTGCAGTAACTGCATTTAATTGGATAAACAGCTCGAGCTTTGGAAAGGACATTAAAGTTGTAACAATGAAATGAGTGAATTTGAGTTCTTCCTTAGCCTTTGAATTGTTCTGTCATTTTTTTCTGAGTAGTGAGCTTTACCTTTAAATTAGAATTATTATACCGGGATCCTAAGTATGTTTTCATTTACAGGAAGTATGTGGCAGTTTGGTAGAGTTCATAAGGCTTCCTAGTCAGTTCAAAGATTTCTGTGTGGAGTCGTTCAACATATAATTGACTGTCCAGACATATCTAACTTCCCTCTTACACAGGAATATAGGTTGTGTAGCTTAGAGAAAAACAAACCCAGAAGTTGTTACTTTGAGATGAGTGACATGATAAATCCTTTTGACATAGTTGAATTGTGAAGTTTTATCATATATGGAAAGGAACAAATTAGGTGAAGTCAATACTTGATTATCCTATGAGGGAAACAGAGGAACAAAATGACTTTTCTATGGGTAACTTGTAAGAAGAGATTAGAGACTTGGGTCATTTGGTGCAGTGAAGAACAGTAAACTACCTTGCAAGTATGCATATTGTTGTCCCTAGCAAGAAGAGCATTATCTACAAGGTATACTTGTCAATAAGATTAAGAGGATTTAGGCTTAGAGCAGAGACACTTAAGCACTTCAGCCTTTGGAAAGGTCTTGAGTGAGTTCAGCAAAGTGATTGTGTTATTCTTGAGAAGCCTGCCTTCAAGAACACAGTAACATATTCAAAAGAAAGTGAGGTAAGCATGAGTTTGGCTGCTACCTATTTCTTCACAGCTATGATGATAATTTGGAAAAAGGAGCGTGGAACTTGAGTAGTGACTTTTTGCATGAAGTTTGCTTGATTTAGAAATTTAGTAGCTTCTTTCAAAACCCCAGAAATAGAAGCATTATCTATATCAAGCGTACAGTTTCTCCTAGAAACCTTCTTTTAAAATGGGGTTAACTGCCTTTAGAACATGCTGAGAAACAAAAATATATTTTATGATATTCAGTTGTGCTAGTTTGCAATGAGTGTAGTTCAGGTATTGAACAGTCTCTGCTTGTTCCTTCTGTATCTGTAATACAAATAAATCTGTAACAAATTTCCCATGTATCGAGTGAGAATAGATAAAAAATATTTTTCCCGTACATTTTTCTGACCTCACCTGTTGTTCTTGCTCTTTTAAAGATTTATTTTTTTTTTAATGCTAGATACTAGTAAGCTCTGCTGATTTACAGTATAGCTGAAAACTCAAGAGGATGGAACCCTTTTTTTCCCCATAGATCTAGTATTTCTGCCATAAATTTAATTGCCTAAGACTTAGAGAAAAGAAATAGAGGAATAGCCAAGTTGGTTGGCTGATTGTCCTGTAAATTTTACTCTGCTTCAGAGAACTCTTGTATTTTAATGCCCTTGGCTTCATTAGGATTTTCGTTTCCTGAGTGTTAGTGAGTTCAGTTATGTTGGCAGGAATTAGAACTTCCTGTTGATGTTGAAACAACAAAGACTACAAAGGGAATGTGGAAATCTGGTTTAAACAATTCGTATGGATGCTGTCAGAAATGCAGTGGAGTTTGGAGTTGCTTGGAATGCATAGGGGCTAACTTGTAGCTCTGTCTAACTTCAAGATATGAACATATCCCATGGATATATTGCAGATGGGAAAGACATCCAGGGTTGTATGCATTCAGCTACTAATTGTCTTGCAGTGAATATTGAAACATTAGTCCTACCTAGCAAGTGACTGAAGGTCAAGATCTGTAGAAGTTACTTTAACAACAGTAGTTAAGTTCCTTAAACTCCTTGCTGCCTGTGATAGTGGAGATGGTATCTTGCATGTAGGTATAAAGGTTTCTGTAGTGTTGGTAAACCATTTTTAAGTTGTTCATTAAAAGGAAGTTTTCCTTAAAACATTAGTGAGTGATTGTCTCGGTGCAGAGTTCACAAATAAAGCATTTTAGGAGCTTAGCTGCACAGCAGGCGGGGCGGGTTATGTGTATGCATCTCTGACTAACTGTGGGATAAGGTGCATTTACAAAATGACTGAAGGTTGGGTCCTGTTAGTGTGTTTAGTTAATTCTTACAGATTGTGAAGGAGTTTGAGTTGTTCTGCCCCTGTGTAAAGTAGGTCTTGGATGAGAATGGAAGCAAAACGCTGAGGCAGAATATTGTCTTGAATTCGACGTGAGAGTTTCATCTGTAACAAAAGTATAGTTAACAGTAGTATAGTTTGCGTGCTAGGCCTTTCAAAGTGTAGCAGATATTTTATTTGTGTGAAAACAGACATGTATGTGCTAGTTAAGCTGTGACGTCCCAGCAACCAGGGAATGTGTCTTAATGTCCCTTCACATGTGGCTGTATCGGTGTTACTGCTTCTGTTACTGCTGAAGACACTCGACGCTGTTGGGCTGCTTCATCTGGCTTTGTCACTTGCAGTAGTAGCCCTCAGTGCATGCTAAATTAAGCAATAAGGCACAAGCATGAAATAAGCTTGTATGATTTGTTTTAAACTCAGTGTATGCAAATAGTCCAGAATGAAACCACAGGGTTCGGTTTCTGTGAAGTGAACTTGCCCAACATGACTAGGATTAGTGTTCATCTCCTTAGGCCTCTTCTTCTTCCATACAAAGAAGTTTTGTTTCATTTAAATGCAAGAGAATTCTATTGCATTGTGCACAAATTCTGGCAGAAGTAAATTGACACTATTTTAAGCTGTATGTTTCAGGAGAACATATCTGCTTTGACTGACGTTAGATTATTCATCCTATTATAATTTTAAATAAAGCTGCATGTAAATCTTCAGTGCCATTACCTGTAACTCTTGAGCTGAAATTCTAGTGCCCTAAATCTTTATCTTAATCCCATCATTGAGTTGCTGTGACCTTGAGCAGAACACTTAAGTTCTGGATTGTAGTTTCTTTCTCCAAAATAGGAATGATACCATCTCTAAATTCTTTGTACTCTGCCTGGAGAGGTTGGTATTTGCTTAGTGGGAAATGGGCTTATATATTAACTTAGAGAATTGCAGAAATAGGATTGGATATCAAAAAGCTAAAAGATCTTAAAAACAGAGTTTCTTAATTCCTTTTTGACAAGGGTAGTACACACTACTTCACAGTGTGTGTGAACTGCACAGGAGCTGTAGACAGTAAGGGCTGCATGCTGAAAACTGTAAAGAGACCCAACCACAGAGTGTTTTATCTTAAATGGAGAATGCACAAAACATCTTGAGAAACAAAGGAACATTCAGAAGAAAAGGTGGTTATTGGATCATAAAACACTCTTGATAGGTTTTGTCTTAACTGGATTTTGGACTAAGCTGAGCAAGCAATCTTAAAGGGGCTTAACGATGACCCTGGAAGCAGAAGAGAGAAAGAAGAGACCTAGTTTCACAATGAAGTGAAAGGGCTTTGAAGTTCTGTGAATGGAGGTTTTGAGACAGAAGCTAACTCAAATTCCTTTTCTAAAACATGTTGGGTTTCAGAGAAGAGTATAAACTTGTAAATGGTGATATGACAAGATCTGAAATTTGTTCCTTGAGGTCCTTGGTTTGGAATACTAGCTGTTATGAGGAGAGCTCCAAGAGTAGCATAGTTATATGGGATAGCAATGTTTAGGGAAGTTGAAGTCTTAACTCTTTTGAAACTCATTTTCTTTCAACAGTGATGTTTGCTCTACTGCTTGAATTTCCCTTCACAATATGTTCTCTGTTACTGTGACTGGATAAAAATGTTGAAGTTATCCTCGTCTTTCTCCTTGGGAGGGGCTTTAGGAAAAAAACAAACCCCATATGCTTGCAAAGATAAATAAGCTGATTAAATCTTAATGGAATAATATGTAAAGCTGCTAGCAAAGCATTTGCTTTATTTACTAGTAAAAGGTCAATTCTGGCTAATAAATTGTTCTAAAAGCACACTACTAGTGTTTATTTATAAACTTCAGGTCTTCCATGTAGAATTCGAAAATGAAACCAATTATTTTGTTCTACAGTAAAAGATAAACTTCATCAGCAGGTTTCTTCAGCATCTTATATTGGTATTAAGCTGCAGAGATTTTAACACAAGAAGTGTTAAAACTTTTCTAGTTTGGGGTTTTTGTTTGTGTTTTAGCCTACACTGTAGGCAGTAGTTGAGAGTGTTCAGTGATAGTTATGTTTTATTGAGCCTCTGCCTTGCTGGCTATGGAGTACAGCAGACGGAGGGAAATGTTAGTAATTTGGTGCTTATTGATGCTAGGAAGGCAGAGTCTTAGATGAGGAAAATGTCTATTGGCACCAGTTTCTTAGACTCCCCTTGACATTTAAAAAAATAGTAGTTTTATTCTGACAACATGTTAATGTTAGAATCCATTCTGGAAATCTTGGGGAGACATTTTAGCAATTAACAAGTAAAATCCTGAGCAATGTTTGTGAGTGATCTCCTTTTATTCAGATATCAGAACAACATTTCTCATAACTGCTGTGTTACAGATAGGGTTCATAATAGGTCTCTTTACAGCATTTTACAAGTGCTTGTGTCAGTCTATAAATACTTAAGGTGCTTATTCTTTGATAGGAGGATTCCTTACTCTATTCTTAAGACCTACAGAGAAGTTCTGACTTTCATGTCTCATGTTAGTGGTATCTGTTGGTTCACTTTTGGGAGATTTGAGTCTGTACAAAACTGAATCAGAAAAACACTAATGAAAAAGAAATGCAAAAAAGAGACCTGGATGAAAGGAATAAGTCCAAATTTATATTTTATTTACTGTGTCTGGGAAAAAGCTAAGCACATTCATGTGTGGTAATACCTTATTCTGAAGCAATTTCAGAAAAATACTTTCACCTGTATTCCAGTACTTATAAACCAATCTGCCTTTTTTTTCAAGTGCTGTTTGAGGTAGTTGAAAGGACTTATCTACTGTGGTAATTTCAAGCTATGACTTCTACTTATTCACATTATTATCACCTGTCTTTCAGATTTCTGGTTGTTTCAGAGGTGGCAGTGAAGCACACCTTTAGCACAGGAAAATGAGTGAGCTTGACCAGCTACGCCAGGAGGCTGAGCAACTGAAAAACCAAATCAGAGTAGGTATTGTTTCAGTGGATCTTGAAGCCACAGTACAGATGAATGGTCATTTGTGTGTCCTGAGGAGAACAGAGATGGACAGAAATGATGCATTAAGTTAAATGTTTTCACATGTTGAAATTAATGTCATGAATATTTAGAAAGGGCAAGCACATGTAACTGCTTTAGGAAATTACTTTTTGGTCTTTAATATTGCTTAGAAAATAATGGTTACACTAATAATGCACAAAATTGATTAGATCAAAACGAATATTTACTGAAGTTTTTCTGAGCCAGACCATAACAAATATTAAGCAACCGCCTGTATAACCTGCTTAAGCTGACCTTAAAATTAGGTCAACTGTAAGGTTACTCAGGACTTTGTCCAGTTAGGTCTTGAAAACCTCCAAGGATGGAGACTGCACTGTCTATCTGGACAAGCATTTCCATTGCTTGACTGTTTTTGTGGTGAAAATCGTGTTACCTTTCTCTCAAAAGAAGAAAATTTTGAACTTAAATGTGCAATATGCTCCATGTGTTTTGACAGCACACAGCATATTATGTTCATGCTGCAGTTAGGATGGGTCCTGTCTGGATGACAAGCAGAAGTACTTTCTGAACCTTGTTTTGAGAGTGCTTGATCAACTTGACAAAACCGAACATAAAGAAATGTACACAGCTTCTGATTTCTCTAACTTTCTTCTGTTGTAGGATGCTAGGAAAGCGTGTGCGGATGCCACCCTGGCTCAGGTAAGCATTTAAGAGTTTTAACATGAATTATGAAAAATTGTCTCCTTTACAAAAATAATACATGGTGTAAGAAAGTAAAGTGCAAATGAAGCTTTTTCCCTCTTTTATCTTTTTTTTTTTTTTTATTTTGCCTTTAGATGGTTTCTTCCAGAAATAAGTACATTGTTTATGTTTGTCCAGTTTCTACAGTGATAGCCTTGAGCAGTCGTTTCTTTAAGAAGTGACTCGGGGCACATCTCTACTGCTTAATGGAAAATAATATAGAGGTGCCCCACTGTTCTGCTATGGATATGGTAGTGGTACAGTTGCATTACCATGATAATCTGAACCATAAGACCTGCTGAGGTTAACCTACTTACTAATTTCCATACGATGCTGCACTTATGTCTGAACTGCTTGTGAACCTCAGCTAATACCTTTGGAGACATGTTTAAAGCCTGATATACCTCCACATACCCACCCTTCTGGGGAAAAATAAAAAGTTAGTCTGCCACATTTATCTATACAGGAGTAGAAAACTGAGACCAAAGGTCTGAAATACTAGATATGACCTAAACAAAGTAATTTCTAAGAGTCTTTATAAACTGCTTTCTTCATTTGATAAAGATGTACTACGTAAAATGATTTAACCTTTGTTTAGGCAATTTTAAAAGAGCTCAGTCAATATTCAGTATGTGGGACTTTGGTCTGCATTTGGAATGCTCATTTAAATGTAATTGTGTGTGATGTGTTACTTCTGGAACTATGAAGTGAGAAATTCAGTGTATGACACCATTCCTGTTTCAGATCACAGCCAATATTGACCCAGTGGGGAGAATTCAAATGCGCACTAGAAGAACACTCCGGGGACACCTGGCTAAAATTTATGCAATGCACTGGGGGACCGATTCCAGGTGGGTGCTAATGGTACAAACTCAGGTCACTTGGCTTCACTGTTCTTCGGAAAGCCAAGTGCACAGGGGACAATTATTTTCCTGTTCCTACCACTAGGAACCACTAATTCCAAGAGAACTCGGACAACCAAGAGAATTCAGAACCACTTAGTATCACCTTTTTCCTCTTCATGTCCATGTTTTTGTCATCCAAACCTAAATATGGTGCCAAAAAACCGGTCTTCATCTACTTGTCTGAAAAATGAGTTGTGGTACCACATGAATTCTGAGGAACTGTGGAGATAGAGTAGATTTCACTATCAGTTGTTTTTTTTTCCTTAAATGCTTCCTGTTAACTACTGGTGTTCAGTTAGAGAGAAACTAAATGGTACTAGAGTCGGCTACTTTCATTCTCTTTTCTTTACATACATTTTAAGGCACAGTAATGGCAGCAGATTTTCAGACTTCAGTTAAAAGAATATGTTGCTGTTTCCTTGCAGGAACAGATTAAAAAAAGAAAATCCCCTTTGTAGTTTTTAAGTTACAACTAAGGAGTTTGTAAGTTACAACTAGCCTCTTTCTACGGTAGTAGAGATTTTTCAAAAGAAGCTTGATATGGTTAAATTTACCTTCTTATCAAATTTGTGTAAACAGGCTGTGCCTTATGAAAGAACTGCTTGAACTCCTGTGTATGCGTACAATAAATACACTACAGCAAAATAGCCAACTGCTTAACAAAGAAGACAGTATGCATTGTGAAGATGAAAATTAATTCATGATGTGTTTTACTTTCAGTTTCTGAATTGCTTAGTCCTTAAAAATCAGAACGAACACAACTGTTACTTTGAGTTAAACTTTAGTATTTTGCATCTTAGTTTTCTATACCTGTGAAAGAAGGAAGCTAATTTCTCACAGATCTGTAGAATTCATTGCTTTGGGCATCTCTTTGGCCTATAGCGTATGTGAAAGATGGGGATTTGATTTTTTTTTTTGGCAAAAGTGTTTCAAGATAGTTTGAATCTAAATACCATGTGGGAGTATTGTATCCAAAATTACTTAGAAAATATGGAGACTATACAGATTTTTCATGTCAGTATACCTGATCTATCTTTAAGCACATTAAAAGCAGGTAAGAGAGCTCTGAACAATGGATTAGGTGCATCATGTTTCAAACATGATTGCTGGGTGGGGATTGAGGTGCTGTTGATTTAGAGTAAAAATCTTTCTAATGCTAACCCTTCAATTAGTGATAGCTTTGCTACCTTTCGTTTTCATTGCCATTGTATTTCAGCGCTGACATCCATTCAGTGTTTTTCAACATCTTGGAACTTAAATTCCTGTTTTAAAAATAGTAAAAAGGAAAACATACTGATAGCGTAGATTCCCAAACTCAGTGGGTTTGAAGCCTGTGTGTAAAACACAGAAGCACTGATTCCATCAAGTTTTCTCCCTCATTTTTCAAGATGGAGATGTTAGTTACATGGCTACAGGTTTTTCTGAAGTCAGAATGTGTGAACATGTAAGTGTCCATCACACATTTCCATAATATTTAGCATTGAAATTGAGTACTTGCAGAAGTATTTTTATTGTGCTAATAACTGAATTGGGTAATGCAACACTGTAATTAAATTATTTCAAGTGCCTTGGCCTTGATTGTACGGACGAATGCCATCACAAAGATGTTCATCACGAAGGTGTTCCTTCTTGTCTTCCTGCAATGACTGTGTTTACCTCCTGTTTCCCTTCTAGGCTTCTAGTTAGTGCCTCCCAGGATGGCAAACTTATAATTTGGGACAGCTATACTACAAACAAGGTAAGACTAACCGATACATTGCTATGTAATTCAGTTTTAAATACAAAGGAAGGAAATGTTACCTGTCGTGATTTTGGCTGATGGTAAATTATTGAACCAGTTTTTTTGCAGATTAAATATATTAATGTATTGATTTCAGGTGCATGCTATTCCCCTGCGTTCATCTTGGGTCATGACTTGTGCATATGCTCCTTCTGGAAATTACGTGGCTTGTGGTGGTCTTGATAACATCTGTTCCATTTATAACTTGAAAACTCGTGAAGGGAATGTACGTGTCAGCCGTGAACTAGCTGGTCACACAGGTGAGTGCCTGTTCAGAATGATCTAAGTGACCTAAACACATAGCAAAGATTTAAAAATAAAAATAAAAAAATTCCTAATTAAAAAGGTGTACTTCATTGTGCACCTTTATTTCTTGTGGGGGACTTTAGCTGCACACCTTTTAAATGGCTTTTTCACCCTCCTTTTTTAAAACTTTAAGGCTGATACTCTTTGAATGCAAGAAGTGTAATGAGAATGTTTTAACTTTTCATAAGCAAGCCAGCTGCCCTCTGATAGAGCTATTCTTTAGCTGCAGAGCTTTGAGTTCTCCTTGCTTCCTCTTCTGTTTCTCCTTCTCTCCCTTCTCCCCAAAATACAGTAGCTTCATTTTTGCCTTCAGTTTCTGTTTCTAAGGTGAACTGTCTTGTATTTGCTGGGAATAGACAGGTACACTTGTAGGCTTTACCTGGTGAATTAGGATGTAAACTGTAGCTGCACAGTTCTTAGTGACAGAAGCAAGCTGAGTAGCTGAAGATATTCTTGCTTCCTAAAGAATGTACAGTTATTAACAGAGATGAACACCTTATAAACAGTAGTAACCTCGAAAATGTGAACTGCTTTTGTATGTTGTCTGAAAATGGACAGATTGTTTTGGTTTTTTGTTTGGTTTTTTTTGTGATTGGAAACCTTTCAGAGGAAAGGTGGTTGCTTGAACTCCATTGAAAATTAGAACACTGGCTATTTAGTAGGCACTCTTACCTTGTAAAGCACTAGTGTAGTACTGAGCCAGTCACACACATCAGTAGTCTTCCACATTCTTGAGGGATCAGTAACACCTCCAACAATCTGAGAAAGAGAATGGACTGTAATTAGGCATTTCTCCTAAAGCTACAGTTTTATGGTCTCTTTGTTTCCACAAAGGGTGTAATCCAAAGTACAGCAAAACAAAGGTAGATTGCTTTAGAGACTGTCAGCTTGGCTGCAGAGGAAACCTCTAACAGTTCTTTAGAGAAAATGTCAGGTGGGCTCTGTCTTGCTGGTTTTCTGCCTGATCAAGCCTTTAACCATACAGAGGAAAGAAAATGGTATCAAGACTGATCAGTAAAGGAAAATAAGGTTACTCAGAAATAGTTACACATTAATCAAATTTTATACAGAAAAAATTAAATGTGAATTAAAATACACAGTGCTATTTAATTTTCTTTCAGTTGTTTTTCTCACAGAGCATGATTTATGTAATTTAGACTAATTGTGTGTACCCTCTGGATGTAGTTAAGGGTGTGAGAATGCAGTGTTGATTTGACCTTCAGATAGTGGCTGTGATGTGACCAGTGAGGTGATTTCTAAGAAGGTACTTATCTTCTTCCCCCACCTCCTTCTTGCCCTTCAGGACACAGGGAAAATTGGAATGATGTTTTGACGCAAGGAGCTGTGGCTTTCAGTGTGTGGCCATGTGTGTGTCTATCAAAACACAAAGAGCCGAACTACATTTTGTCCAAAATGTTGAGGTTCCTGTATAAAAGCTGCCTGTGTTGTGTTTTAGCCTTATATAGTAGTTCTTACTGCATCTTCAGGAGAGAAGGAAGCAACATGTAAGCAAGCCTGTATGCAATGTGAAGAGTAATCTCTGGTCTTATTCATCAACTTTTTATTTTGTTTTCAGGATATTTGTCATGCTGTCGTTTCTTGGATGATAATCAAATCGTTACCAGCTCTGGCGACACCACTTGGTAAGCAGTAAAATTTTGACATGATTGTTAGTAATGATTTTTCATAGCTGTACTCTATTATTGAAGGAAACTTTATGCTTTGTAAACCTGATAGTCATCCACAAGACTAGATGTGGTTAATTATTGTTCGTATGTCACATTTTTACTAGTAAAGGAAAGCTTGGACTTTCAAGTTCTTTAGCTTTAGTTATGCCCATGTTCTGAAGAGCATGACTTAATTCTTTGTGTTGTTATGGGAAATGTTTTTTACTATAACTATTTGGCTTTCAGAAATAAGTGTGATGAACTAATGACATTTTTCAGACTTATTTAGCATTCTGTATTTATGACTTAAGTCATACTTGAATTTTTCTAATATAGAGTGTAGTTTATGTTATTATTCAGAAGAGCTCCTAGAAAATATTCTACAGTGACAGTACTTTTTTTTAAGGAGAATGTAGGTGTATATCTCAATAAATACTAGCTTCTGAACAAAAAAAACCCTCAATCTTTTTTCCTATTTTTTTCTGTTATATCTAGTTCTTAAAAGCATTACAGCTCTTCCAAGCAGCAATTCTTATAGCACAGGTTGTCTAATAAATACCTCTCCTACGCAGTGTCAGTGTCTTTGAGTGCCCATCTATTAGTCCACTGATTCTGAGTAGCTATTGAATATATACATTGAGTTTTTATACAAAAATGTTTCTAAATATGTATTGGTGCTTTTTATTTAAAAAATAAAAAAGATTTGTTGAAATCATGTTCTTTATAAGAGAATACAGCTGCTTCAGGAGTTATTGTAGTAACTCTGCAGTTGTCTGGATAACAGTTTGTCCTTGACATCACAAGAACTTTGTGTATGAACAGCCCTGAGTGTTAGTAATTAGTTTTTTGCATTGTTTTTCAAATTAAAACCTCCAATATTTTAAAATTGAAGGTGGCTTTTAAAATCTTCTCTGCACAATTATCCTGTAACATAGCGAAATAGCTCAGCAAAGAATGTTTGTTTTTTCTACTTGCAGTATATTTTTTTGTTAATACTTTATAGAGTTTTTCTTTTTAGCAGTGAAATAAACAAACAGATTTAGACAAGAATTGCTGTCTAGACTTTCTTAAAGGAGCACAAATGTGTTGATTTTTGCCTTTTAATTATTCTTCCAAGCGCTCTCTGGGACATAGAAACTGGTCAGCAGACAACTACATTTGCTGGGCACACTGGAGATGTCATGAGTTTGTCTCTTGCTCCTGATGCCCGGTGTTTTGTTTCTGGTGCCTGTGATGCCTCTGCCAAACTGTGGGATGTTAGAGAAGGAATGTGTCGGCAAACCTTCACTGGCCACGAGTCGGACATCAATGCCATCTGTGTATGTACCAGCTTGAACCCAGGACATGGGATTTAAATTTATATTTTTATATTTCTCTAGTCTCAGCCCCTAAGCATGTACTGTATGGTGTATTATTATGGCATCTTTAATTCATAGTTTTTATAGCTGAGGAAAGTAGTGAAACTTGTACAACTTCAGATCTGTTGTGGTAAATGGGAACAGTGGTTGTTCTTCACGTGCTCTTAACGACTTCACTGGTTTTGCCTGTATCCCAGTAGTGGAGAGGTGTATACTCTTCTTTGCTGATTTCTTTTTCCATTTGGTCTGTACAAAATGGTATATTCAGTGAGACAGAGGAATCGAGTCTGAAATCATGTGTCTTTTTTCCTTCCTCCTCCCCTTCCTCATTGAAGTTCTTCCCAAATGGCAATGCATTTGCCACAGGCTCGGATGATGCTACGTGCAGGCTTTTTGATCTTCGGGCTGATCAGGAACTTATGGTTTATTCACACGATAACATCATCTGTGGCATCACCTCTGTAGCATTTTCCAAGAGCGGACGTCTCCTCCTAGCTGGTTATGATGACTTCAACTGCAACGTGTGGGACACACTGAAAGCTGATAGAGCAGGTAAACGGTTTTGGTTTAAAATATTCAGCATATCACACTGTGTTTATAGGATGTACGTTGAGTCATATGCACAGACCTGTTAGCATTCCCTGGCTCATCTTCAAAACTCTGTGATAACCTGGTTTAGGATGACCAATGGTGAAACTAGCTTAGTGATGTTAACAACTAAATTGGAATACTGCTAAAGGATAGAAGGGAACAATGGATGCTTGAGAACAGAAAGATTGCCATTAAGAACAAGGTTTTGGGGGTGGAGGACTATTTTCTCTAGACTTTATGGAATTGTTTATGTATGAACTGTTCAAAGCAATTCAACATTAATGTTACTATTTATATAAGTAATTTTTTTTTTACTTGTAGCAGTAGCTGTAGAGACACCCAGTGAAACAACAAGCACCGTGGAGATTATCTTTTGAGGAAATGAATACGAACTTTATGGTCCAAAGATTAAGATAATTTAACTTCAATTCTTTAAAATAAAACCTTTTATTAGAAAAAAAGGAGAAAATGTATAAATTAGGCTGCAAATGTTTTGTTATTCTCATCAGAACAGAGGATGAGAACAAGGACCTAGTCTGTTACCAAATAAAGTGGTCTAGGCTTTTAAAATTATCCCAGGTAGGTTTTAAGAGCAAACAAAAACCACCAGCCAAGCAGAGTATTTATCCTTCCGTGTGCAGTTGAAAGGATGAGTTGCAAGTACATTATTTGGTGCAAACTGACTCATTGCTTTGAGGAGAAGATACACTGCAGGTAGAAAAAAATATAAACAAACATAATCCTGGACTATACCAAAATAGTTTCCGTTGGATTTTTTTAATTTCTGTCTCTAGCAACTTTGTTCTACCACTCAGATTTTATTCTTTGTTTCTTCCAAAATTCATGATAGTTTTTATCAGTGCTGAGAAGTCAAAACTGTGGATGCTCAGTTCATATTATAAAATAGCATTTGGTTCTATTTGCAAGTTAATGGTGCCAAATACCATTATTTCAGTACTGAAATGCATTTTATGAATCAGCCTTGTCTGTGTGTTGAGATTTGCAACTTAAGATTCTTGTACTTTTATTATTAAGACCATAAGCCTGTATGGAGATGAACTGAGAAATTTCTCTGGTTAATGTCTAGGTTAGTTTACAATTGGCTGTATTTAAGTACTGTAAAAACAATTATATGAGTTTTCCTTTGTATTTTCTTTGAAAGACCTTCATTAAGAAAAAGATCAGAAGGAGGTGATGATCTTGCTTACTTGTAGAAATGAGAAACAACTCTATACTGATCTGGGTTTATGGTCCCTATACTCATGAAAGTTATATACAAAAGAAATACACAAAGTGATTCTTTATTGCCAAGATTTAGACCTGCTTTAAACAACTACTTTGTCAAGTATTCTGCTTATCAAAATGTTCTGAAGCTTAAGATTGCTGAGCAGATTTAACACTTCTATAGTGCCTGATTCTATATGAAATACCTCTGTGGTCATGTATTCAGTTCAAACTGTATCAGACTTCTTGGCACGCCCTTTGTTTTACCAAATTGCAGCACTTACTGATGTTGATGGTAGACTGAATTTTGACATATTAATGCTGTTTCCACAGTAAATTCTAGGTAAATCCTAGGTACTTCTCTTAGCTCTGGCAGCTGGCTTCTGTATTGCATGGAATTTCTGAAGATTGTGTTGTCCACTTCAACACTTTATGATGATTTGGCTTCTGCTGCAGAAGTGCACAATTCTGTGCTGAGGCTTAGACACTTGTGTGGGTTTAATAGGACCTAGAGATTAATGGTTACTCACCCAGCATTACTGCTTTTATAAAATATATCAGAAATGTTACTTCTTCAAATGTCAAGAATCCTTGTGTATGAAGTAGTGTTTTTTATACTGAATTAATAATTAAAAATATTAAAACATTAATTTTTGTAAGAACTAAAACTGACTTAATTCATGTTCTGTATTGGAGAATAGTAAATGGAGGTGAAAACCCCAAAATATGAATGAGGAGTTTCCTTTGAGCAGGGTACTTGATGCAGAAAGATTAATTTTAAGTCTATGATGAAGAATAACTTAGCTCAGTGCTGTGGTCTGGAAAGAGCTTGAAAATAAGTAGGTTTTCTTTTTACTTCCTTGAAACTGTTAAATTAAAGGGAATAGAGGAAAATGTTGGCTCCCTTAGTTTTTCTGTTTAGTGTCTCAATTCTTTTTTAACAGTACTATAATTGAATTGTAGCAGATCTCCGTATTGACAAATAGAGTGCATGTAGGAGTTTCAATCTTGTAAGTGCTTGTAAATGTAGTAGGATAAAATTAGATGAAAAATGCTCTAGTGTTCATAACATAATTCAGCCTGACTTCTGATTTTACACATTAAAAAAATTTATAAAATCTAACTCATCTTTGTCACTATGGAGGAGAAATACTAAGAGCTGTGCAGTGCATGGTTATACTGTATTTATTGCTGTGACATCATCAGCAGAATTTTCAAGGCTGTGATTTTACAACTCATGAGAAACCAGTAAGGGTCATAATGTGAGGAATATACAAGGAAAATTTTGGAGTAATGCATTTACTGAATTACTCCCATGTGAACTCACACAGTTATATCTAAGTTTGTGCTTATAAAACCAAAAGCACTTAAAAATTCCAACCATGATTGTTCAGGATTTTTTAATGTTTAGGCTGACTAATCCAAACATGCATGCCTGAGTGTTACTTGAACTGAAATATGAAAACGTGGAAGTAATGTGATGTGTTTGTTACATGTTCTTATTTATAGGTGTCCTTGCTGGTCATGATAACCGTGTCAGTTGCTTAGGTGTGACTGATGATGGTATGGCAGTGGCAACAGGATCATGGGACAGCTTCCTCAAGATCTGGAACTGAAGTAGGTAGGTATC
This sequence comes from Antrostomus carolinensis, assembly GCF_000700745.2. Classification (NCBI taxonomy): domain Eukaryota; kingdom Metazoa; phylum Chordata; class Aves; order Caprimulgiformes; family Caprimulgidae; genus Antrostomus; species Antrostomus carolinensis. The sequence continues at coordinate 37,878 of NW_010289524.1, forward strand.
CAATTAATTAAGGCTGTTCTAGTTTTGTATTCAGAATGCTTTTTTCTGGGTCCAGACAGTGCTGTTCTACTGATGCTGCAAGCTCATAGTTCAGATTAGGAAAGTCACTGAGGGGGGGGTGTGGGGAAATCAGTTTGTTTTTTTAGAAGTCTGTTTGTTTAATGTATGCAATGACATTTTTGTGATGAACTATTTTGGGCGTATTTTATGTTCATAGTAGGGATGACTGTGTGGTCTTTTGAATCTGTGTTGGTAAATAAATGGTACTCTTGAAAATGGTGAGGTAATGGCTAAATACGTCAGTGAGTAGCAAGAGCAAAGCTTGAAACTTGATTACAGTTTATCAGAGTGCAACTCTTAATAAATCTTTCTGTGTGTCAGAAGAGCGGCGGACTCCATGACTGGAAGAAGTTTCCAACAGTTGAAAATTAAAAATGATAGCATATCCAATCCAACCATACTAACTTGGACCCCCATCCTCCCCAACTTCAAAGGGCAAGATCTTTTCCGTCTCCTGTTGCTGAAATGAAGAGCACAATTACCTTTCCAAGAAGAATTTCTGTGTTGTAAGCAAAATGAAATTGTGCATTCCTTTTGGGACCATTTTTTTTGTCTTGAGAATTTAAAAATGAAACACTATCATAAAAGCATGACCAGAAAATAAACTTGAGCATAATTGTGAAACAGTTAGCTTTCACTGTAGTTTCCAAGGTGAAGTTAAGGACTTTATCTCACACACTTGCAAATTTTAAAGTCATGTTTGTAGCAGGATTTTTTTCAAGTTTCCTTTTTAAATACATTTCTTTATGTATTTAATTGAGCAAAACAAGGGAGTCCTAGCCCAGAGTATCTGGGGGTTGTTAACGCTGTAAATTTAGTCCCTAATTTTTTTTATTTTATTTTTTAGTATCACAGATAATTGTTGCACAAAACTTGGCATATATAGGATAATGTTAAGCAGTAAGGTAACCAAGCACATGCTGTAAAAGGTAATGAATGCTTGTTTAAAGAATCCTTTCACCTTTTATGGATAACAAATGCAATCCTTGGTCCCTCCTGCCCCCCCCCTTTTTTCACCACACTGATTTTTTTAATCTGTTTTGGTTTTGTCCACTTGAAAGGGCAGTTTATATATCCTAACACTATCCTATAAGTCTCAACAACCAGGAATCTCTGTTTTCGAAAGAGACCTATCCTACACTTGGGTATTGAGTCAATTCTTTGTGTATGAAATGATGTACAAATCAATGTTTTGAAAATAATGATCTTGAACTTTCTAAGTTAAACAAAAAAAAACCTTTTTTGATTGTTTGCCATATTGGGTGGGTTTACTCTTAGAATCGCATGCTGTAGAAATGCTAAAAAGTGCATATTGGACTAAGTCCTTAGATGTTTTTTCTTTGAAGAAATAACCTGTTTAAAAACTGTAACCATTGTCGCTGTATTCATTTATTGTTGCTACTCTGTGCATAAATCTATGAAGAACTCGAGTACAAAGCTATGCACGTTTTGGAGTAGCGTGATAAGTCACTTTTTTTTTTTTTTTTTTTTTTTTTAAAAAAAAAAGAAACAGCCTGTTCAATGAATCGCTGTCAAAGATTCTGGGGTGTGGGAGGAGGGAACCTAGACCATCTTCTTTATAAATCAGTTCCTCACAGCCAGTTCCTCTTGTAGGATGAGTCCTTTGCATCTGATCAGAGTCATTTTTGTAATGAGCAGGTTTTCCTGGCTTTCTTTTCAAATAAAATGTTAAAAGCAGCAGTGTTTGGACAGCAGATTGTTCTGTTAAACTTTCCTATCTTCTCACTGTATCCAGAAATGCTCCTTCCTAGCAGCAGTAGTAGCTTTTCTCCATTTTGTTTTTTCTGCAACATTCTGTACAAAAATGTGCTGTAATTGTGCGTTAGGCCTGGATTTGGCATAAAAGATGAATTCCCTTTTACTCTCTTTCATGAAACTACTCTGTAGAGCTTTCTCCACACCCTGTATCCCTCTTCACCTTTTGTATTTAATTTTAAAGTCAGTGTACTTCAAGAAAGCTGGATGCAAGATAGATACTATATTAAAATGTAATGTTATTTAAGATGTAATAAAGCAGTTTGACATGAGTTTTGACTGATCTGTTTTGCAGCTTATTGGTCAACCCACGAAACGGCTTCTGGCAGGATTTGAGTTATGAAAGGAACATACGAGAAGTGTTTGCTGCCCCAGAACAAATTGTTCGGTATTTTAAAATGGCTTGGATTTTTAATGGTTAATTGGGCAGAGTATGCAGTATTTTAGAAAGTGTGTATTCATGTGAAGGTATGTGGGTTTCGTTTTAAAGCTAAAAACAGAGTTGCAAGATGAACTAAAACCCTCACAGTTTTTGTTATTGGAAAGTGTTGCAAGCAGAATCTGAAAATGCATGTGTAAATGTGCAATATAAGCTAATGCTGAATGGCAAGTGTGTGGAGCCTAGTGCCTGTGGGCATTTTGCTTCCTCCATTCTTAACTATCCAAGATGGACATTTCTTGGTTTGATTGCTAGAGCTACTCAAGAGCTTAACCAAAAAATGATGGTAGCTCTCTTAGCTCAAACTCCAAATGAAAGTAGTTATGATTCATGTGGTATACATGACAAAAATGCTTTGTGGAATATGAGTGTAACACCTGAAGTAGGAAATCAAAGCAAAATGTTTAGTAATGTCTTTTAAAACTTTTGTGTCCTTTAATAGGAAAAGAATTGAGTGGAACATCTTGTGTTATTGCCATTTGAGGATCTGGCCAAATAAGCTCTGTTGTCATTGTTAGCTGTCCTTACTGTAGGTATTGAGAAGGATAAGTAGTTGTCATTTTAATGCTCAGTAAGAACAAAGTCTCCACAAGGCAGAATTATATCTAGAAAAAATGAAGGATTTTATACTCACAGAAGGAAATTCCTGAAACTAGAAGTGTTGAAAGACAGTTGGTTTAACAACTTGGTATTGGTCCACTTGAGGGTTTTGGTTTGTATTTTTAGTGGGTGAAGTCTCTTCTCTTGTTCTGACAAAACAAAAGTGGATTTTCCCTCATTTCACATCAACCAAGAGAAATTCCAGTGCCATTGCTTGGTTTAATACCAAACATGGAAATTCTCAGCCTCAATGGAGAAGTTTTTGAAAGCTGTGAGTATGGAAAATATGATGGTACATTACTTAACTAGCAGCTGTTAACCGTGAGCTTTGGGTTTTTGGACTGCAGAATACTGGTAAGTAGCTCATGGCTGGAAATGCTTAAATTTGGGAATTCACATTTAGTCTTTTACAATTCCAAATGGTATAGCTGTTTTTTCCACTCACATGGTATATTTTTATTCCAATGGATGTTTTGTATGTGACTTTGTCTAATCTATAATAAAATCAATGCAGACATGATCTGTCTTACCTTCCTTAATCTCTATCCATATGTTAAATTACTGCTTCCTGCCTGTGCTGAGAATGCCTTTGCTGGCAATAAAATACCTGCCAAGATAGTAAATTCTTGTGTCAAGAGGCTAATGTGTAGTGTGATTTATTTGAAATGTAAACAGTTGCAAATGCCTCTTATTACAGACAGTGCTTCTGTTAAATATGAAGCTTTAAACTATTTAAATATCTGTCTGTCTTTATATGTTTAGTTATTCAGAGAGCTGTAGCTGAAGAAAAATGGGTATGCAAAGTGAGAAGCACTGAACTCTTGCATCTTTGACTTTGGGCCAAGTCTTTGAGTTTAGAAGGCCTTTAATTTTAGGGTGGGCTTGGATCTGTACCCAAATCAAAATGAATTTTTTAATCTTATATATAGCACTTGTAGTAACGTGATAGCTCCTCCTGTAGGCTTTGAAAAGATTCTGACTTATGGATAATTCTGCAATGTGGTTCTAAAAGAGCAGCTTTACCTAGCTGCTGGCAAAGCTCCAGAGCAAGGTTTCATAAACTGAGAACACTAATATGTGAGAAGAGTTTGTCTCTGCTTGGTCTTAGTGGCAGCGTTTGCAGTTCCTTACTCGTGGACTCCTGAGTATGTATTAGATATATGAAGGGATGAGGAGTGGTGTCTTTGAAGAGGAGGATGGAGTAAAACTTTATGTATTTATGAAGCATGTTAGATGATGAAGGTGGACAAGACCAATGGGTCTGAGGTATTTGGATAATGAGTGGGTGTGGAGGTGGGAAAAGGAGTTAGAATTGTCTGGTCCTGGTTTGGAAAGTATGTCAGACTAATTGGACTTCCATGGGATTGAAATCCTCTCACGGAGCTGGGGGGAAGGTGTCATGTGAAGGAAGAGATAATAAATTTCTAAATCTTGGTACCTACCTAGAGTTAAAACTTTTAATGATAATGTTTTCTGTGCCCCTTATGGCCTTTAATTTCTTAGTGAATTAAATGTATCTTAAAAGATCTACTGCTACTAGAAAAAAAAGATCCGAGTTGGACATTCTAACTTTTGACCATTAAGTGCCCTGGAGTGTATGTTTTAAATCAGCTGTGAAACATACTTAAAATTACTGATTGAATCATGCCCTATAAGAGCTAAAAATAGAATGATGTGTTTTATGGGAAGTGGCAGAGGAAATAAGGAATAATAAAACCTGTCACCTTTGAGTTCTGTGTAACTTGGTCTGAAACAAATCAGGATCCTGTGTGTTACAGTTAACAGTGTTTTTAGTGTAGGTGTAACCATGAATTCAGATTTGAGGGGAAAGAATAAAAGCACCAACTAATGAACAATTTGGTTTATTAGTTGGCTATTTTTGCATAGTGATGCTCTGTTTTTCTTCTCTTTTAATATTTAAGAAGTCTGCTTCTGCTATAAACATCAGGCCTACCCAATGGGCCTGAGTTGAAATCGTTGCTTTCTATCTAAATTACATTCCAGTGTGTAATTCTCCTAAAGTATGTGAAAAGTTGATTTTTTTTTTTCCTGTTTTAGGGTTGTATGAGAAAGGGAGGAAGAAAAGCTGGAGAAAGTTTGGAAAGAATAAACAATAGATTTCAGTTCCAGTGATCTAGAACAGGGATGCTTAGCCTGTTCCTGTGTCACCCTGTTCTGAATGGCCCTGTCACATGAAAATTCCTGGTATGTTCAGTGATGGGAGCAGACGTCTTGTATCCTGAATGGCAGCTGCTTGCATCCTGTCAGGTGTGCTTTTTTCTGGCAGTATTATTTGCTGATTTAAATATTATTACTTTAGTCTAGTGTACCTGATGAGATAAAAAAATCCTGCTCTGTCTCCTTCCTGTCTTTTCTTGAACATTACTGGATGCTGTCTTTTTCTTTTCCTACTATTCTTGCGAAACCTGATCAGCTGGTAAATCAAAATCCCTGGGCCTGCTCTATCAGTCACTTGGACTGAGAAAATGAAGGGCTTGATTCTGACATGGCTGGATGTTCTCGGCTTTACTGCATGTGTTCAACCATCTCTCCAGGAAACGCTGTTCAGACAATCTGCAGTTCTTGTTTCCTGAAAGGAGACGATACATCACTGACAGATTTCTGGCCTTCTGACCATAAAAACCTCACATTTGGATTTATACTTTGCCTGCTAGTTTGTAAACTGTGTATATTTAAGAGCGTTGAAATGCATAGCAGAGAGAAATTTCCTCATGCAGCACTTAGCTACGAGTTAAATCAATTCAGTGGAAGCAGGAGAGCTTGAGCTCACACTTCCCATGGCAACTCCTAAACTCGTGTCAAATACTGACAAATTGTCTTCAGATGGTCACCTCACTTTATCTTCTTCAGAACTGCTTGGGAAGACAAAGTTTTTGTCACTTTCTGCAATAGAAAAATTAAAATGACAAGTTGATGGTATTTGCCGGAGCTAAAAGCCATCCATCTCCTTGAGTCAGTGAAAATTCAACCCTATACTGATTTCTGTTTTTCTTGTATTTAAGCATTTAACAATTCCTTTCACCCTGGTTTCTTCTTTCTGAAAGCAACAGAAAATAGGTGAAGGGGAGGAGTCATAAGGTGAGACACTGAGCCCCACTTAGGACCAACAGTTCCACCTTCCTTCCAGCCCCTCCAGGCCCTGCCAAGTTTATTGTAAGCATAGGAGCTGTTTAACTGTTCAACAGTTGCTGTTCTCTGCCTAGTGGGGATCTGAGCTCTTGGATGAACAATAAGTATTCAAGGAGTGACAGCTCTGGGAGTGATGGACACCAGTTTGCACTAATGGGAGATCTGGGAGCTTTTCCAAGGTTGACTGCCTCACTTAATCGAACAATTCTATATTTCATCTGCTACGTGTATCACGTGTTTAACCCACCAGGTTCTGAAAACTGGTCAAATCTTGTCCCAAGTTTGTGCTGTCAAGTAATGTGAAAGAATTACTCAGGGTATGAGGTATTACTGAATTATAAAGGAAGGCTGAAGAGCTAAGAACATTCAGTGTGGAGGAAACTGGGTGAGATGCATTGGCCGGGCTGGTGTCAGTGACAGTTCTAATAAGTGGTGTTGGAATTAAAAAGTGATTCTGTTGAGCAGTTCTATCTTCTTCTTCCCATGGCTTATTTCAATCAAGTGATAGCATCAGACATGGTGACAGGAAATGGAGCAATTACAGATAGACTTCAAGGAACAGCTTATCAGAATTGAAGGTTAAACTTTCATAAGCAGAAGGATCATTCTTGTTCTTTGAAGCTTGTCATGGTTCTATACGCAAAAAGTAACTTAACCAGAAATACCAGATGGGAGCCAGGCAGCCTTCTGACATCAGCTCTGATCCTGGTAAAAGTGAAAGTTCCTCACCAAGTTGTAGAGCTTAAATTAACAGGGCAGCTTCTCATTCTCTACTAAAAACATAAATTAAAACTCTGGCCTCGTTTTACGGTGTGGCAGCTGTATCTTCCGCACCCTTAGATTCTAAATTATTCTGTCAGTGTTTTGCATCTCAACCAGCATCAGCAATTAAAATTTGTGGTGCACAGTAGATGGAAAATATGCACTTAAAGTTTGCAGTTCAGCTGCTAAGAACTTCAAAACCTTTCTGTCCTTATGCTGATTGTGAGTAGTCTAACTTCTTAATATACCTTTTCTAATGCTTTACTGGTTTGTTTACATTTGGAATGGCAAGCAGCAGTGCTAGCAATAGCTGTTGAGCTTTCTTTTGCAGCTGTATTGCAGTAGCATCATGTTTGCAAAAAGCCTCTGTATCTGAACCATTTTAAACGTTTTTCTTTAAAGGAATCAAGTAAGAAATCCCTTGCCAAACCTGCATGTGCCCTTTTGAACTACTTTGGCAACTCGATAATGCAGTGCCTACATACGTCTTTCCAGCTGTAAAAGGCAAAAACCTCCCAGTGGACTTCACGGCACTCGTATGAGGAAGGAGTTTCCTCCATTTTGTATACGGGGATTCTGCAGCGTCGAGATGCTTGTGATTTACCCGTGTAATGGCCGAGCTGGAACACAGGCTGGCTCCCTGACCTGCAGTTCTGTGTTCAACGAGAAGCATGTTCCTTTGCGTTTACTCTTCCTGTCTGACATCCGCTTGCTCAGGCTGATGAGTCTTGGCAGTTGCCATCATTTTCCGCCATGCAGGATCACTCTAGTGAGCAGCAGAAGATGATGGCAGCAGGATCAGAGTGGGATTAGCATGACATTCTTATATTGTTGGAGGAAACGTCAACTGTAGTACATTTGGGTGTAAGCCAGAGAAAGCACAAATATTCTTGATTTTACAGTTTATTCTAGTAAAGAGAGAGAGAATCATAGGAGTTGTGTTTGGCAGAGTTCTTCACAGGACATCCACTGCAGTTATATCAAGGGGATTTATGATCCTGTTCCTCCTACTCGGATCATAGCCCTGTTTTTCTTGGTATTGTTTGAGAGGCTTTAATGCTTTGCAGTATGGAAATTCAGCTCTGTGGAGGAAGACCAGAGCATAAAATAATTGTCTGGGCTCTTTGAAAAGTTATGTAACTGGGCAGCTGCATCACATCTGGAAGTTACTTGGATCTTTCCTTCCCTCCCCTCCCTTTTCCATGTCACAAAGCCAGCAACTTTCATTCTTAGGCCAGTGCTATTTAGGATCCATTGATGAAACAGCCTGCAAGCAATTCTAATTTGTATCCTACCCTTTTCAGAGTGGCTACCTGCACTATTGCTGACTGAAATCAAAAGCCTTGTCATCCTGACGGAAAGCATGTGCGTTAAGAACTAATTCACAGTAGTGCTGTGCGTTATTTAGGAGCTTTGCTTGCGTGAGCAGCCAGGTACAGACTCTTCAGCTGTTGGGAACTGAAGATTATGCCCTATGTGAACATCAAATACTGCTTTTCCTAGGCTTGTGTGACATTTAGGGTCTGACTTCTGACCCTTGAAGTCATAACTGTATAATTAACTATCATGTTAATTAAATCTAAGTAGTTTGATTTCTGGGTGCTTATGTTGAAATTTTGGTTTCGGTGTGATGTTTGACAGAATATGCATTAATTTGATGATGTACTTTATGAAAAGAAAGAGACATAAGGAGTGTAAGGGAGCAAGACCCTAAAGCTAATCAGAAGCTTTTTAGCTATGAATTTTGATTCCTTTTACTTGGTAGGCAGAACCCAGTACAATTAAATCTTGATCCCCTGTAGCTTCACACTGCTAACGTAATTGTCAAAGTAAGGAGTATTTATTTAGTAGGCAGTGCTGTCTTGCTATAGGTGAAGGTTAGTGGAGAGTATTTCTTAATTTAATGGAAATTTATTAAAACAGAGCTAAAACTTAAACTCTTATCTTCAAAAAAGGTTATGCTCTTGTGATTTAATATCATGTAATTGACCGTGTCAGGAGAATGTGTTTAAAATATGGAAAAAATAGCAGTTTGGATATGGCTAACACGAGGCACTCAATTCTGCAAGTCCCTTGGTGAGGGAAGGTGTTCCCATAGACACCCATGTACTGCCACACTTTGTGTACACACAGAGTAAACTGGGGCATGATCTTGCAAATTAATTTAATGGGCGCATTAAAAAGAGCATGGCCAGCAGGTCAAGGGAGGTTCTTCTTCCTCTCTACTCTGCCCTGGTGAGGCCACATCTGGAGTGTTGTGTCCAGTTCTGGGCTCCTCAGTTCAAGAGGGACAGGGATCTCCTGGAGAGTCCAGTGGAGGCTACAAAGATGATGAGGGGCCTGGAGCATCTCCCAAGAGAGCTCGGACTCTTCAGCTTGGAGAAGAGCAGCCTGAGAGGGGATCTGATCAGTGTGTATAAATAGCTGAAGTGCAGGGGTCAAATGGATGGGGCTGGACTTTTTTCAGTAGTACCCAGTGACAGGACAAAGGGCAATGGGCAAAAACTGGAACAGTGGAAGTTCCAGACAAACCTAAGGAAAAACTTCTTTACTGTAAAGGTGATGGGGCACTGGGCCAGCCTGCCCAGAGAGTCTCCATCTCTGGAGATGTTCAAAACCCACCTGGCCGCTTTCCTGTGCCAACCTGGTGTA
>NW_010289524.1:47379-54617 GCF_000700745.2 Antrostomus carolinensis
GGGGTTGGACTGGATGATCTCCTGAGGTCCCTTCCAACCCCACCATTCTGTGATTAGTGTATCTGCCACCACATGATCTCTTGCAAGATATCTTCCCGTGACGAGCATGAACACCAGACTAAGCCCGCTGTATCTGGGGTGCTGTACGACGGGACAGAATTTGACTTTTGCATTAAAGCTGATGTGGCTGCTGGCTGTAAAGAACCAGGCTGCAGCTTCTGCTGCCACCTGGTGTCACAGCCCATTTTAGCCTGGGAACTTGTCCCAGAGTGATCCGTAATGCTTTGCAAGTGTAAAGGTCTTTCTCAATATCAAGGTGTGTCCCGAGGGCAAATGAGGTACCGAAAGATAGAAATGGCAACGACCATTCCCTTGTTTAGGGCTGGCTGTTGGGACACACCAGCTCTGGATGATTCTAAATACCATAACATGGTCTTCCTTGTGGCATTAACCCTGTGAGAACACTTGTATCTTTTAATGATGTCTGAAGATATATCCTCACAATGAGGAAGCTCAGGAGTGGGAAATGTTTTATGTGCCGTAGCACTGTTGTGATGAAGACTTTGGAAATGCATCTAGTAAAAAGCTAAAGGGCATGCAACGTAAGGTATCTGGGATTTTCTTGTACCTGTTACTGGGGTTTGTCCCTGGAAAAAGCCTAACATTTTTTCCTTCTGCACTTTACAGATAATAAGAATGTTGTTCTAAAGGGATTAATCTGAAAGAAGAAAGCTCAGCAGGTGAAGTTCTCTGAAACTTGGGGCTTCTTCCATTCTCCGGTCTTACTCATCCAGTAGGGTAGAACTTCTCTAGAGACCAGGTGTTAATATCGTAAGCATTACGTGGACACATTAATATGACAAACTACTAACACACAAAAAGGTAAACAGACTTTTATTTAAGTTTAGTATGCTAAGGGTCTTCATGTTGTTGAAGATCACCTCTATTTTTTATTACGTTACTTCAATGAGTTGCATATGAGTAGAGAAATAAAATAGATGATAAAACCCTATGAACCAAGTCTTAAATTGTGGGATAGGTTTTTACTCCAAAATAGGAGCTCCAGCATTTATACACTGGTTGCTAATGACTCTGTGGTGCATGTGATAGGTTAAAGTGCATGGTAAGAGGCCACTTTGATGAAAGATGGTAAGCAAACACTCAGGCTGGCATAATGTTTCCAATACATGATTTATACAGGAAATACGCCTCACTGCATGTTTCCAGAGACTCTTGTATTTCATAGTGGTTTGGGGACATACAACTGCTATTGTTAGGAAATACTGTTACAGACAATACTCTTTTGTAAAACCTACAATACCAACTGTTACTGCATCCTTCTGTCTCTCTTAAATGCCATGGTAAAAACATGTTTTCCTGCATCTTCTACATTAATTTATAGACATGAAGTATGATGAGGAGATACTGTTTCTTCTGTACTCTCAATCTTTACAGCCAATGTGTAAAGGAATAGCAAAGCCAACCCTTTGTGTGTTCCAGACTGGGCTGACCTAAAAATTACTTGCAGGGAACTGTCTGGGAAAGACACAGAAATGAGTTCCATCCGGCTGACAGCCAGTCTGCTGTCACAGAGGTGGTGTAAGTAGCATTACTGAGCTTAGTTTAAGACTTCACCTTTTGTGCTTGAACCTGTGAGGCTTTCTCACCTTTTGAGCTTAATTTAAAAGTTCAATTAAGAACCTTGCACCATCTCATAAACACCAGAGGGCACTGCTGCAGTTTTTACAGCGGCTTTTTCCTGGTTTCTAGGATTTACTGATCCCTGCCCACCTCTGTGCAGGTTTTGGAGCAGGGTGTAGAGGTGCAATAGGAGCAGCAGCAATTGCACCTTCTGCCTCTACCTGTGGCAGACTTATTTGGGTACTGGGGGCAGAGACACACCCTCTTCTTCTGTCCTGAAGTGAGAGTCCCACATCACAAAGAACAGCGGACACCGTGGCTCGAGCCTGTGAAATATCTGACAAGCCCTGAGAGATGATTGCAGACTGGAGGAACTCCAATACTAAAAGCCACAGGGACACTCCAGAACAAGTTAAAAAAATGAGAATTGGTATCAAGCAAACGTGTGCAGGGTTACAGATATTATAGTGTTCTGCGTTAATTCACAGGCAGAAGCTCAGAGTGTAAGGGGAAGCAGTTGCTGCCATAATAACAGGCCAGGAGCATCGCACTCCTGTCAACATGCGCATTCTGCTGTGGTCATTGTAACTGATGTGATTTTTGCACCCAAGAAAGTTCTACATGATGAGTCAAACTGGCTAAAAACAGTTGCTCCAAATGTTTGAAAAGGGAACTATTGACTTCAGAACTTCTAATGTATTTAAAATACTTTCACATTTTAAGTCTTTTAACAAATAACTATTTAAAAAAAAAAATCAGTTGCTTTAAAACTAAACTTGCAAAAGATGTGAGGAAAACCTTTATAATTTACTCTGAGTAGATAATGTGAGATTGCATGGGACTATAAATATGTTGGAGGACACTGTAATGATTAGGACAATTAAAGAAATAGTCCATAAAAAATAGATGAGAATTGGTAGGAAAAAGTACTGCATCACTTGAGAGAAATAATAAAATGTGAAAATACAAACAGGGAAGACAAAAAATAAGCAGCAGTGCTTCAGACAAGGACCACAGAATTAAACCAGATCCCCAGCTAAATGAGTCAACGAAGTCAGGCCACTGCAGTAAAGGCTAACATACTAGGTTGTAAAAATGGAATTATCCCTGCAAACCTTGTAAAGTAATTTTCTGGTGCAGTGGTAGTTCCTCAGACAGTGTAATGGTTGCAATTTTGAGTGCTGTTCTGCAAGAAAATGTGGGTAAATTGTAAAATGTCCACAAGACAGCAATGAAAAGATCAGAGATTTTTATATCACGCTATGTAAGGAAGTAATAGAGGTGTTTCACTCTAAATAAGAGACAACTGAAAAGAAACATAAGTTTCTGTGTAAAAGGTCACTGGAATTAACAGGATTTTTTTTTTTTCATGTCCCTGGTTAGTAGAGCAGAAATTACGGGGAGTTCAGAATGTAGGAAGGAAGTTTTGCACTAGAAAAAGCTTATTAATATAATAATTATGAGTAACACTGAAATACGTAGCTGTCTGTCTCACAACAGGTGAACACTTAGAGACAAAACAGGAAGTAAAAGCGTGATTCAGGATCAGCCACCATAACTGGAAATGTTTGAAGGTTAGTGAGGAACACTGCCAGAACTGGAAATGTGGGAAAGTTTGTTCTCCAGCAGTAGAGGAAGAAATCAGCAAATACAGGAAACGAAAATGTATGTGTTAGGTTTAAAAATAAATAGTCTTTAAGGAAGAGAGGGAATGAGGAGGTCTGGTGGGATATGGCAATATGCATGGATGTTATTTTGGATGGTTTGTTGGGGTTTTTTTTGGTGGGTTTTTTTTAATAGCTGTCTGACCACTGAATTAGGAAAATAATCTGTGAATGAAGAGGGAAGGTGAATTGGTGCTTAAGTAGAGCTAGTTATTAACCATGAGAACAAGTCAGTCCTACAAGAACAGACCAGTGCTTCTTTCTTGTACTTTTTCTAGTGGAAATGTCTTAGGGAAATGATAGGTTTCACTCAGGTCCACAGTCACTCCCAGCCTTCTGTCTGAGATAGCAGGGCCAGTTATTGTACCCAAGCTATTGTAAATGCAGGTGTCGTTCTTTTATCTGAAAAATTACCTTGCTCTTTTTTATGAAGAAAAGGATCATTGAACTGTAGCCCAGGCTGTTATTTTAACATGGGGTATTTGGTAGGTATATTTCCTTTTGTGCAAAGGAAAAGGGATATCTTCATCACCTTTCTGTGGCTTTGTGAGAACTAGAACAAAGGTTTTGAATAGGAAGGTTTTCAAATGCATCTGTGATCTGAGCATCTGCAAAATACAAGGGACTTGAATACGTGAAAAGAAGAATGTTAATAAAGCTGGGGTATAGAGAATTCTAATGCAAATGAACAGTAGCTGGCAGAGACTACTCTCTTCATTTCTGTTTTTGACAGTTAGAAGGGTGTGATGTAGGGTTTGTATTCGGAATTAATCCTATTTTATGTTGAAGCTTTTTTGATTCCGGGGTGTTTTCCTCCATGTTTCCCACTGATCACATCAATTGCTTTTATATATTTGTTTTCAGAACTTAATTTTTTCCTTTGCACAGATTTTTCCAAGCATTAATTCTGACTCTTCAAGGCATGGGCCTTAGTTTGGCTTACCTCTTGATGAAAAGCAAGCTGGCTCCATATGGCCCTCACCAGCAAATCAGGATCCAGACCCTTACTTTGAAGTTCTTCCATCAAGATTTTAAGTTAATTAAAAAAAAAAAAAAAAAGTATCACAATAATACCAAGTCAGTGGTTAGAGTTCTTTTTTGTGTTATTAGATAACTCATAGGACAGCACAAACCTAAAGGTCAAAGGAACAACAAACCTCAATTACAAGAAAAAAGAAGAACTTTTTCAATCCAGGGACTGTTTGGTGTTGTTTTGTTATTTTTAAGCATTTAATACAAGAGTACACTCTGTAGCTGTTGGATAAGCCAAGCACTGCAAAGGAGTGCTTACTTCCAAGGACTTTAGAGCCATAGAGTAAGAAGATATCAATAACTTTGTTGATTGTGTACAACAAAGTTCTTAGACTTAGAATTGTTATGTCTTAAGGCTGCAAGGAAATTTTTGTCAATGACCAAGCTGCAAATCAGTTCCCTACTGATGTTCAGAGCAGAAATTTAAGTGTTAACTCATAATGAGTTGTGGTAATGAATGTGCATGTTTGCAGTGTATTGTGTGACTACCTGGTACTTACTGTAGTCGGGTAGTATGTGATAAGATTTTGTTGTGGTGACCTAGACATAAGAACGAGTCTTCCATCTACATTCTTTGGAACAAGACCATAGTATTTCTCACACCTGTACAGCACTTAAGCAAGAAAAGCCTGCAGTGATAATTCTTTCACTTGCCAGCCCTTGCTAGTGACAAGAACGGGGTGTGGCCATTTTACTTTTCATGTCACTTGTTGAACTTGTGCCTCTTGCTATTTAAAATCATTTCATAGCTGCATAATGGTCCCCAGATGTCAGTGTGACTGGTAACACATGACAACAAAGAGGAATTGGATGTAGAGGAACCATCTTACTCTGTTTCTTTGGTGTTTTCAAAGTTTGGGCAGTTACAAAAGCTTGTGACCCAACTTCCTCCATTATTACAGTAAGGTGTTTATCTTACTCGTTTGACTAGGGTGGCTTCTGGCAAGCAAAGGACCCAGAACAACCAGCTCTCTGCTATCAAGGGACAACTAGTAGCTAAAGTTGGAATTCCAGTATCTTTTATTTGTTTGTTATGGTGATGGGGTGTGTTCTGATGATAGCCAAAGTGATATAAATAAGCCAGTTTCCTTGAAATACTGAGAGAGAGCTAGAATTCCATCAGGATTCTGACATCTCTCCTATGTTCCTGTCATAAATGTTGGAAGCACTGGTGGCTTGGGGGCAGATAACAACTGCAACTGCCCAGTTCCTCCCCATACAACAGTCAGGGTGAAAGTATTTAACAGAAAACCAAGATAAGTTTTTTCCCTAGAGTTTCCTTTAGTGTCTTCACCTGGAATTGCAGACAACTTTGGCTTTGTCAATGTGAAAGTTTAGCTTAGTAAAGTTTTAAGGAGTGTTTGACTTTAGAGGGGTCCTGCAGAAAACAGAATTCCTCTGGACTGTACATCTAGCTCTAGTAACTGGCTATGAAATTCAGTGCTGCAGCAGTGTGCTCACCTATCAAACACCTGATTCCGTCTTCTCTGGGGAAACTGAGGCAACTAGAAGCTTATACATTTTCCAATTAATCAAGCTGCTTTCATAAAGAGAATCAAGGTCTTTCCTAAAAAGAATTACCAAGTTTCCTGTGAACAGTAAAATGGTGTAATAAAGTAGACCTGTTTTTTAATTCTTATTTGTATTAGGGTAGCAACTGGAAATCCATAAAATATGGACTGCGTGCTTCTCAGGCACATGCAAAGCAGCATTTCCTGTATCAGTGAGATTACAGTCTTGACAAGATTGATAAAGAGGGAAGTAATTGTTTTTATCTGTTTTGAAGGCAGAAAAACAGACTTCATTAGTCACGCAGGGAGAGACAGGAACACCTCCCAAAACACCCCAACCTGTATCCCAAGCCACTCTTCACACGTCTGTCCCTTCTCTGTATCTTGCTGCGAGCTAGGAGGTAAGTCCTGGGTAACTATTTTGACACTACTCTTCACATGTTAGATTTCTCCAGAATCTCTCCACTCCCTATTACCTAAGTTTTCTTTACTGGCTGCCAACAGCTCTCAATCCTGTCCTGACATTATCAAAGATGATCTGTATTGTCAAGTGGATTGAGTGTGGGACCAACATTCCTGATTGCTTATCTCAGCTGTGCCACAGATTTGTTAACCCTTGTGCAAGTCAATTAGTCTTTAAAAGTGGGATAATGACATTTACGTAATGACTGGAGGTGTTTGTAATCAGCCTGAACAATGAATGCAATGCTGTGGCATACATTTCTCTGTCTTTATGTCAGTGGTTTCATAGTTTGTGACCATTGCTAAAGAGCTTATTTGTCACACTCATGTGCCACCATTTCCATCAGAATTTAAAATTTGTAGTACATCTTTATTTCTCATGATTCCTCAGGAATTCTGAGTCATAGGAGACTGTTTGAAATGAAGTCTGAGAGGTAAGAACTATGTTCTTCAACCCTGTTAGGTGTTAATAGGGACAATTTGTTAATTGTTTCCTGTTCAGTGGAAATACCTTCTGCTGAAGGTTAAGTTTGGGTTGTAGATGGAGACTGAATAGAGCCTGTCTGTATCAGGCACCAGTCTTCTGTGCAATTAGTCAAACAAGCAATAGCTTTTTTGTTACTTTTTTTGTCAATCTGAAGCTAGTCAAATTATATTTCACAGAACTGAGAGCTTCAGTAGAAAAAAGTAGTATGGTTCTATGCTTATTTCTCAGTGTTCCTGCCAGTGTTTCTCATTATTTTTCCTGTGTCTTCCCTGGGAGAAAGGAGGCACAACCTGGGTTGGAGTGCTGAGCTACACTGTTCTGATTGTGGTGGTAGGGAGAACGTGCTCAAAAGTGACATAAGACTTTTTTTCTGTAGTGGAGGGAAGAGGTGTTAGCAGTCTGTCTGTCTGTTACGACCACCAAGCAGAGCTTCCAAGGTCG
>NW_010289524.1:54653-56157 GCF_000700745.2 Antrostomus carolinensis
CTGTAGCTCTTTTATAAATAGGATAGGCTCAGCTGATTAGCAGACTTATCTCCACCAATTAATGAGGATAAGTGTTCATCATGTTGCAGAGTCCGTGCCTCTTGCGAAATGTTGAGCAACTGGGTGAAGTTACTGTATGTGGAGGAAAAAAAACCCTGCCACTTTGAGATGTTTATTTTTTAACAGCCAATATATATTCCTGTGGAAAATGGTTCTAGTGGTGATTTATCTCTTTCATCTTAATGAATTTGGAAAAATCCATCCCAAGAGCGAACTCAAATGAGAATTTACTCCTTGGTTAGCTTTTCTTGTCAATAACTGGGTATGGACAGGCATGGTTAACAAAGGCACTGGGTCCAAGCATGGTTCCTCTCTGCTGAAATGTGTTGTTTTACTGCAGCTCTTAAGATTAATGCTTTGACTCCATAAAACTTCGTGTTATATTCATTCCTAGTGTCATGTTGTCCCTTTACAGCTTGAATGTCTCTTTCAGCACCTGAAATATAATTGAGTCTCCAAGATATCATTAACTTTATACAACTGTGTATTGTTTTCTTAATTCCTTACAGACTTGGCTCTTAACATTTTCTGGAAGGAGGATTAGAGAGAAATTATGACTCAAAACCCTGCACTTTCTAAAAAGTGGTGTAACATTGCTGATGGTATTACCCCAGTAGCAACTGCTTCCTCTTTTTCAAATTTGTCTCATCATTTATTGACTGTCACTTCTTTGCAGTTCCCCAGTTTCCTGAAAACAAACAACTGCATAAAGGAGGAAGAAAAAAAAAAAATTCCCAAATTGCTGCATTCTCAGATGGTGCAACTTGTTCTCACTTTGTGGCTTTATCCTGATACACAATCCAGTGAGCTACATGTATGAGTCTGTGATCTCTTTAAAGTAGCATTAGTTGAAAATGCAATTTAGAAATTAGGAAACCTGACTGGTTTTGGTAACTGTGAAGGATTGTTTTCTTGCTGGCATCTACACAGGGGCTGTTGAAGTTTGTGACAAAAAGTTCCTGATGATTTCAAGACAGCATGCACACTGAAATCAAATATCTTCTTTCACCCTTGCTCAAAATTTGGTTTCAGGAGCTTCTGTTTATAGTTGAAATTAAGAGTGATTCCAATATAGGAAAGTGGTACGCATTCTCAAACAGGAATTTTATATCAGAAAGAGTATTTAACCGATGACCTAAGGAAAGATTAAGGTAGAAGTTTGCGACAGTTATTGCAGGGTAGATGGGTGTGAGTGATGTGTGTGCAACCTACAGCAGTTGTAAAGAGATTACAAGGTGTGGCATGAACTAAAGGGCAGAAACCAGACTAGGATTATGCATTTTATACACTCAGCACTTCTAAAATGTGTAATTTAAGTGTCCAGTAACGTATTTGCAATTGGCCACCTCAGAGATGACTGGAGAAGTAGTCACAGCACGATGAACAGACCACAGCCCCGTAGTGTAACACTCAGCCCTCAGACCCGCCATTTGAGCGGTCCGAG
>NW_010289525.1:0-1678 GCF_000700745.2 Antrostomus carolinensis
AACTCACAACATCCTGTGATTCTATGATTCTCTCCTCGCAATAAGCGAGTCAGGCCAGGGAGCAGTTGTGGGTGTGCAAATGTCCCCATTTATTATATACTTGGCTACTTGACGGCAGGATTTTGGGGGGGACTCTTTTTTTTCCCTCCCAGATCTTTTTCAGTTTACATATACAATTATCTGCTAGGTCCCTGGAAGAGAACATACAGGAACTCCTTACGAATGCACATTTTTCAGAAAAAAAAAGATCCATATTTTGTTCACATTTCCTTTCCTTTTGTAGAATTTTCTGCATTGCCTACGCTTAGTAAAACTATAGTTAAGTGTGTTGTAACATACCCTCCTGTGATGCACTCATACTGTGAGTTGGGAATTTGGAGCAACCCATAGCTCTTAATGGGATGTAAGAGCATGTGTAGTCTCAAATTTTAATGGCTCCTGCTTTATCTTGCTCCAGTGTGCTGGAGGCACTGCTCATAAATTAACCAGCCAGTGATTAGTGAGAAGCAGAAACGTTGTATAACCCAGACTGGAAATGTCTTAAATGGCTTTTTGGAGCTTCTTGTTAAATAGCACCAGGTGACACCAAGCTGAGAAGGACTGCAAGGAGACAACTTTAAGTCAGAAACAGGTTGGGCAGATTTGAAAAGCGATCTGAGAGATGTGTTTTGGTAAGAAGTTGGCAGGATCTATGGACTTAGCTTCTGCAAAGGAAACTAGCCATCAGGAGAGTCTGTGAGTTGTGATGAGTTTGAACATGCAGTAACTGTACCATGGAGTTCTGGGAAGCAGAAACACCACCCTTGGAAAGAGGTGAGGGGAAAATCACAGAATCCCAGAATTTCCTGGATTGGAAAAGCCCTTGAAGCTCATCAAGTCCAACCATGAACCCAACACTGACAAGTCCCCAACTAACCCATGTCCCTCAGCACTATGTCTACATGACTCTTCAATCCCTCCAGGGATGGGGACTCCACCACTGCCCTGGGCAACCCCTTCCAATGCCTCAGAACCCTTTTGGGAAAGAAATATTGTTGTAAGGAAATGAAGTAGCCCAAGTCTTCTTTAGTGCTTTCTGGTCTGGGCAATGCTGTATCATACCGTGGGGAGGAAGTGAATTGATGGAAGAGGTCGGAGGAGTGACAGATGAGCAGGAAAAGTTTCTGATGCAGGAGTAAAATGATTCATGAGGATTGTTCACAGCAAAGGGGAGAAGGCCAAGGAAGGGTGCAGTTAATAGGAGCCTTCAGATGGGTAAAAGAAAAGAGACATTTTTTTTTCTGAAGATCCTCAAAGGGTGAGACAGACAGTAATTGGCTTAAATTGCAGTGAGAGATCTCGATTAGACAGCAAGAAAAGCTGTTTGATGGTGGAGATGGGCAGATAGTGAACCAGGAGCTTGAGGGGACAGTGAGAATCCATTACAGGGAGCTCTTTGGGAACAAGCTGAAGGAGCAACTTAGTGCTGCAGTGGCAGAGCTGGTCCTGCCTCCAGGCACAAGCAAGCTGGCAATGCACATGTGCAGCCCAGAGGCCAATAACCGTGTCCTGGGCTGCACCCAGAGCAGCGTGGGCAGCAGGTGGAGGGAGGGGATTCTGCCCCTCTGCTCCGCTCTCCTCAGACCCCACCTGCAGTGCTGCCTCCAGTGCTGGGGCCACCAACAGCACAAGGACATGG
>NW_010289525.1:1972-9034 GCF_000700745.2 Antrostomus carolinensis
AGACACTGGAACAGGTTGCCCAAGGAAGTTGTTTCTGCTCCTCCCTGGAAGTGCTGAAGGCCAGGATAGATGAGGCTTTGAGCAACCTGGTCTAGTGGAAGGTGTCCCTGCTGCTGGCAGGAGGGTTGGGACTGGATGAGCTTTAACGTCCTTTCCAACCCAAACCAATCTGGGATTCTATATTGGATTATATTTTTTAAAATACAGTTTGAGTTGGAGATCGACTGCTGGTGTCATTTTGTGTGTGTGTGTGAAATAATAATTAGTCTCTGTTCAAAGCAGAAAATGCAAACCAGCTCAGAGGCCATTATTTACTTGGTCTTTTCATAAATTTGTCAATGCTGAAAGGAATCTGTACATGTTATTTAAGCTTTGAACTTGAATGGGGCCACAAAATTGGGGAAGGGTTTAGAGGGGAAGGGTATGAGGAGAGGCTGAAGGCACTTGGTTTGTTCAGCCTGGAGAAGAGGAGACTGAGAGGAGATCTCATGGGGGTCTAGAACTTCCTCCCAAGGGGCAGAGGAGGGGCAGGCGCTGATCTCTTCTCTCTGGCCACCAACGAATGCCAGGAGCAGAGGGAATGGCAGGAAGATGTGGCAGGGGAGGGTGAGGTTGGCCATGAGGAAAAGGTTCTTGAGGCAGAGGGTGGTGGAGCACTGGAACAGGCTCCCCAGGGAGGTGCTCATGGCACCAAGCCTGACAAGATTCCAGCAGCATTTGGCCAAGGCCCTGAGGGACATGGTGTGAATGTTGGGATTGTCGTGTGCAGGGACAGGAGTTGGACTCCATCATCCTGGTGGGTCCCTTGCCACGCACAACATTTGATGTTTCTATGATTCTATGAATTCCCATGTGCTCACATTGCTCATTCACTGATGATGTCCCTGCTGGATCCAGGAGATTTTCTGGAATAAATTAAAACACAGTTGGCCCCACTGTGTTTATGAAACGGGACAGCCCAACACCAGTGCAGCCTGCAAGACTGTGAATGGCATAGGCTGATTTTAAATTAAACAGATGAACATGGAATGTGTTAAAATATCCCAACAGAGGGTTTATTTGCCAGCTGTTTGATTGTTTTTTGTGTTGTTTTTTTTTTTTTTTTCCTCTGGCATTATCTGCAAAGCAATTATCCCCGAATAAAAACTTCTCGAGATGCTTTCAAGGAAATATTGACCACTAACATTTTAATTAAAGCACATTGAAGTAGAAACATTTGAATCAACAATACGGACAATAGCAAAGCAGGTTGAGTTTCAAAAAAGGAGGCTTGTTTACCATCCTCCTAATAACACATCCAGGCTGTACCCTGGACTGAAGCGTCGGTTGAAACAACCTCTAGGCTTTCATTTTTTCTCCCGCTTTGTCTTAAAAATAATAAGAAGAATTTGAAGGACAAGCAATTTGAAAATAAGCTTAGCCCATCATTTACAACCAGAAACAAAATGGATCTGTTCATTAGAATCGTAGATTCAGAGTTGTTGGGAAAAGACCTTGAAGATCATTGATTCCAACCATAAACCCAACACTGCCAATTCCACCTGCCATTGAATGGTAGAGCTTGTGGAGCAGTGTGGGGTGACCCTCCTGAGTGCACCCAACTCTTTACTGGTTGACAAGGTAATTCTGCAGGACTGGGGGGTCAGTGATGTTGTTTTACACCACAACATTTCTCCATCATTACTGGTAAGATGAGAAGAGGTAAATGTGTTCTTCTGGAAAGGGGAGACTGAGCAGTTGTCTTTGAAGCTCACCTGGGTTGTGTCCTTGCTTCAGTTCAGCCACAGCCCAGTGAAACTGGGATGGTGGTGGTTGGGTCTCGCAACTGTGCTGAAGGGTTAAGGGGAAAGTTGGTCCTTTCCTGTGAAAGGAAGAGGGATGGTTTGATCAAGATTAACCCTGTTCTCCACCATCCCCCTGAAAAGCCAATTCTTGACTGTGCTCTTCTGGCACTGACCTTGCACCTGGGGAAGTTCTTTGCTGCTAAATTTTACAGGGGTTCCCTACATGGTAGTTTACCTCCAAAAAAAATAAATACCCAGTTTCCAGGAAGTCTTCAGGAAATCTTCTGCCCAAATGTTTTTGGTGGGGTTTTTTTTGTTTGGTTGTTTTTTTTTCTAAGATGTTTTAATCTGCTGTGATGAGGGAAAAGATAAATAGTCTGCATGTCTTCAGTGCTCCATCTGACTGGAACTATTTGTGCTGTTTGGATGGTACACTGGTGCTTATCTACAGATTCTTGTCTACTGTGGTCAGCCATGCCTGGGGGACCCTGTTGCTAGCAAATCCTTGTCCTCCCCTCCTGCAGGCACCTCATCCCCTTCAGAAGCGAGACCCCCTCATTTCAGCTTTTTATCCAGTGGTTTATTCACATGAAATGTATGAACAGACTCAGATTAAGAATGGGGACACAGATCTTCCCCTTCCAAAAGAGCTGAGCTACAGACTCACACCCTTACTCACCATCTCTCTCTGGATCAATTCTTATCTTAATATTTTCTGGCAGATGCAATCATTTGAGGAGAGTGCTGCTTCCCAGAACCACCTTTGGGCAAGCTTCTGGGATGAGGAGGTGTAGATCTGAAACGGGGGGGAGTTTTGGGTCATTATTGCATTTTTTGAGTAATTACTCTAAGCAATGAGTGTTAAATAACTGGTTTATTGCTTTTGATAGTGTTTTCTGCTGGAGTTTCCAGGAGATGGGCACTGGCAGCACTGGTATTAGGAGATCCAGTCTGGAAGGACTCCTCAAACTACGTCTGCCCCTGGTGAGCCCTCTGTTGAGTTTCCTCATGGGCTTTAGACATTCAGTAGAGACCAGATATTTGTGTCTGGGTTTTGGACTCCAGAAGCCAGAAGGATATAAGTGGAGCAAGTCTTGGATCAAATATTTAGGCTATCTTAATTAAATGAAACAAGATGTTCTTCAAAGGCACAGTAGCATTTAACTTCTTAGATGACAGAAGAAGAACTTTTGGGATTTATCCACAATAAACATGGATATTTATAAAATAAATCTTAAAGAGAGTTTGGGGACTGCTGGTGACACGTGCTGTGTTTCTGTTTCATCAATAGGATCATGGTGATAAACAGTTTTCTTGGGAGTGCTACTACACCTGATCTGTTTGCATGTGGTGGGATACATGTGTCTACATACAAATGCCCTCACCTGCACCAGTTATTTAAATTTGGAGGGTTTTTTGTTTGTTTGTTTGTGGTTTTTTTGGCACCAGGTAGAAAGGAATGAGCCCTTCATCACAGCATCTTCTTCCTTACTTGAGGAAACCCTCCAGTGTGTCCAAGGGGAAATGGGATGGGAAATGTTGAGTTTAAGAAGCTACTTGAGGTTGTCCTCAGCGTGGAGATCAGCAAGGGGCTTGGGGTCTGATCAAAAGGCTTCAGCCACACCTCGTTCTCACCAGTTTGTGATATGGGTGATTGGGTGGTGACCTGATTTTTACAAGTACAATCATTATTTTCTGGACTGGATCAGCATTGGATTTGGGTTTTTAAATGAGCCGTTATGCATTAGGCACGGGCAGTGGAGGTGGTAACAGAAGCTGAAAGTGATGAGATGTGTTCAGAGTTAATCAGTGAACTGGGATCTTCTGGAACCGAGCTGTGACCTTCTTTATTGCTTTTTAATGAGTTTTGTGGATGGGGAACACAGGCAAAACACATGCCATCTTAAAAAAGCCCTTTATTTCTTCAGAAGACTGATCTAGAATACAAAGTACACTCGACTGTCGATATTTTAAAGGAAACACTGGCTTTGTTTGCATGACCATTTGATCTCTGACTTTGCTAAGAAAAAACCCCAAAAAACAACCAAACAACCCAACAAGAAAAACCAAGAATACCCTCAACAAAACCAACCCAACAAAAAGAAACATAATATTTTTATCAACACTTCTAATTTTGTTAAATGGAATATATGAAAAATATTAGCCACGTGCTTGGATAATGATTTTATTTATTTCCATAACTTAATTAGGGAGGAACTCAGTGCAAAGTCACCTTGAGGAAAGTCAATACTAGTCAAAAATATTCTGTTTTCACAGAGGTTGCTTTTTTTTTTTTTTTCAAATCCCAATAAGTCAACAAAATCAGTACCATGAAAGGAAACTTTGGAACAATTCAGCTGGCTGTGCATTTGATTGAACCTCTTATTTCAGTGCAGGAAGGGGCCCATGGCTCTCAGTGCTGCTTCTTCAGCCTTCCTGCAAACTGCTCTGCTGACTCCCTCACCTCCCACCCTCAACGTTTTCTTAGTGGCTATGATTGCTCATGCTACTACTTTTTATCTCTCCTTTTACTTAGAAAATGCTGAACAAAAGCTGAAATTCCACTCAAATAAGACAGTAACTTCATGAAGGTTCCAGTGAAGCCCATTAGCATTTGCTGGCCATTTAAAAAATAGTCATTATTCTCAAATAATTTATTAAGCATTATTTAAACTTTTTTTTTTTAAATAAATGAGGAAAAATAAATATTAACTTATTGCACGATTAATGTCATGATAAGAGGATCCATTACTCTAAAGTGTATGTGGATCCAAGTGTATTTTTCTTTTTCATGGACCTGTTGGAGCTGGTATCTTGGAAAAATTTGGACATGATACTGAGCTACACGCTCCTGGTTTACCTGGCTCTAAGCAGGAGGGGTGGATAGGCTGAGCACCAGAGATCTCTCTCACCTACACTGTTTGGTGATTCTGTGAAGCCTTAGAATTAGTGTTTTACTGCAAAATGTGTCTCACACTTCCATATTTTAGCTGGACTAAGTTGTAGATTGGGATAAAAAATAATTAAAAAAAAATTGAACTGTCTTTGGAGATTTTAAGATGCTACAGAGTAAGATTTTCTTGTTGCTGTTTTTATATAGACTGGATCAGAAAGCTTTCTCATATCGTATAAAAAGGATCTAAAGCTGCTGGAGAGTGTCCAGAGGAGGGACACAACATTGGGGAAGGGTTTAGAGGGGAAGGGTGTGAGGAGAGGCTGAAGGCACTTGGTTTGTTCAGCCTGGAGAAGAGGAGACTGAGAGGAGATCTCCTGGGGGTCCAGAACTTCCTCCCAAGGGGAAGAGGAGGGGCAGGCGCTGATCTCTTCTCTCTGGCCACCAACGAATGCCAGGAGCAGAGGGAATGGCAGGAAGATGTGGCAGGGGAGGGTGAGGTTGGCCATGAGGAAAAGGTTCTTGAGGCAGAGGGTGGTGGAGCACTGGAACAGGCTCCCCAGGGAGGTGCTCATGGCACCAAGCCTGACAAGATTCCAGCAGCATTTGGCCAAGGCCCTGAGGGACATGATGCGAATGTTGGGATTGTCCTGTGCAGGGACAGGAGTTGGACTCCATCATCCTTGTGGGTCTCTTCCAACCCACAATATTCTGTGATTCTATCATCATCAGTGTTTACTCTCCTTGAGTGAGATGAAAGTGAGATGATTGTGATACAGGGCAGATTAGAGGAACGATGAAATCCAAACTTAGCTCACAACCTATGAGTTCCCCCAAAAAAATTGCTATTCACAGTAGACCAAAGAGGTCTCCATGTTACCTCCTCTGTTACATGCTTTACATACAGTAGCATCAGCTGATCGTACATTAGAAGCTGATGGACTAGATTCCCTGGTTTTTTGCACGGCATCAAAGAGAATCAGTTTTTGCTGCCTGAAAGGCTCGTGCACGTGTGGCATGTGCTGTTCAGAGTGAGAGACCTTCTCTTGGAGTCAGTCATGGAAGTAAGAGGAACTGACATGGTGACTTCCCATCTTCCCAGCCGTGTAATCGTGCAGTGTGTCTGTCGGCCGTGTTGACTGTTATTTCGTGTCAGTGGAATAGGTGGAAAAAATAACTTCCAAATGTATGTGTCCCTCCTACATTGAGCAGACAGATATTGAGCATTCTGAGGAAAATTTCTGTTGGCTTTGATTCAGAGGGAAATGAATGGAAGTTGACAAACTCTACGTATAAACCTCTTCCATTTACCATATCTTTGTGGCATCTTTAATGCCAGGGGTTGTGCAAGCCTGGCCAAAATATTCCAAAAAAAAAAAAAAAAGCCAAACCCTAATAAATATTCAGTTTGCTATTTTTCACCCAAATGAGATGGAGAAGATCAGGAAGCTTCCTTCTGGGTCTGCATAGCCCAGCAGAGCTGGGAGTTGCTGCCGTCACTGTATAACTAAACATCCCTGCTGGGGTGGTGACACAGGGGACAGGAAATTTGGGCAGCACGTGTTTGTCATGGTAACCAGGCTAATTCTGGAGGTCACAAAGCTAGCAGGAGCTCATGCCTTGTGATAATTGTTAGTTGGCATGTTCAGAGGCAGGAGTCAAATTCTCTTCATCCTGCTCATCAATTGGACTCTTTGGTTGTGTTAATTAATCCAGCACAACGAGGACCTCTGGGGTCCCAGAGCTCCTGGTCTGCGCACAGTTGGGCTGGAGAAGAGAAGGCTCTGGGGAGACCTTACTGCACCTTTCAGTACTTGAAGGGGTTGATAAGAAAGATGAGGACAGACTTTTTAGTAGGACCTGTAGCAACAGGACAAGGGGTGATGATTTTAAATTAAAGAGGAGAGATTTAGACTGGATATAAGGAAGAAAATTTTTACAGTGAGGGTATGTCTTGTGTTTTCCCTCCCCTCTCCAATTGAGGAGGGGAGTGATGCTTTGGTGGGCATTTAACATCCAACCAGGGTCAACCCACCACAGATGTTGTGATTTTCTTCATTGGCTTGAAAGAAAAAAAAAAAAATAAAAATCATGGAATAACTGCAAGACCGCTGACGTGGCATCACTTTGGGATATTTCTGTGCATATTTCCTGAAAAAGAGGAGATTATTTCCATCCCGTACGACTGCTGTGGTATTTTGGTGCTTTCCAGGACTGCGTTAAGCAATGTGACTTGCATCCATCAAGAGCAGTTTGTCTGTGGGTTATTTACACGGAATAACTTGTCTATAACACGAAGCTCACATGAGCATTCTCTGCTTGTGTTCACAAGCTGAACTCGAGCAGACAATGTACGCTGACAGCACAGAGGCCAATAACCGTGTC
>NW_010289526.1:2500-29553 GCF_000700745.2 Antrostomus carolinensis
AAACATTAAAGAAGGTAGAGTAAGGTAGGCAGAAAAATAAAAAAAGGAATGTGAGTTAAAATTAACTGTGAAAATTGTTCATTTTATAAAAACTGTTCCAGGTTTTGTCTCACCAATCCATCTCAAAGTGCTTTTTTGAGCTACCTGGGAAACACTGTCCTAGGTACTTATATGCATAGGAACCTATCAATTAAGAGCAAAAAAAGAGAAGTACTTACTGCATCCAGGACATTATTTTGTTGTTCATGTAACATCACTAGGGTTTACCAAAACAAACCATTATTTGGGGAGCACAGATGAAGCACACTTTTAGAAGTACCCATAATTAATATGCAATATGTCACCAAGGCAAGCTACCACACCCTGATTTTTGCCCCAAAGATATAGTTGAATCTATATCTCATAAAAGAAGCCATCCAATAACACATTCTTATGCAAGGCCTAAAGAAACTGAAATTGCTACCATTTCTGAAGTCTGTAAGGGCTTAACCGTGATTAAAGCTGACAACTGACTTTCCCTCTCAGATGTGTGCTGAGTTGACTTTACTGCAGCATTCCTGTATACTCATGTATTTGCACTGGTAATAAAGCTTTTCAGGGATTATTAGTGGTAATTACTGTTCGTAGCCTTTTGTGTCAGAAATATAGCTAAATATGTTATATTCCTCAATGTTTAATATTGTTCCTGTGACACATAAGGGATCCTGAGAAAAAAAATGTGATCTCTCTTTTTTTTAATACCATTCCATTTGTCCCTGATGAAGTACATCTTTGGTCACAGAAATTCAATATTAAACAGAAAAAAAGACAATACTCTGTAATGACAAGAATTCTAAGAACTCTGGAAGCTAAAAGAGCATGAAGTTTTAGTATGCTGTAAATATAAATTATTTTTGTTAAAAAAAAATCTGAAACACCATTTTATTTTTATTCTTGTATATGGGGAAAACAAACCAATATAAAGCATCCTATCAACCCACTTAGCAACAGAGTGAAATAATTAATGAAGTTGTAATGAGATGAAACAGAAATCTCTCATGATTTACTTCTTAAGTACTTGCATTTTTCATCTCTATAAAGCTGTGTTATAGCCCTATGTAAAATCATATTAATAATAAAGTACAGTTTTGTAAGAATGCATATATCAGAGCTTGAGTCCCCTAGTAGTTAATTTCAGTCTTTTGTACTTGTGCTTGGACTTGCAAATTTAGATGTTTGGGGTTTTGTTTGTTTGTTTGTTTTTGGTTTTTTTTTCAAGCCATTCTTCTGCAGTTATTTTTCATCCAGACCAATTGCAGAGAGCTTAAACTTACATGTGCACATGCACATACAAGCACAACACAACTGATATTCAGCTGAGTGGGCAAGGGCACAAACCTATGAATACTGGCAAAATTCTGGACATGAGAATCCTACAGTCTGAACCTATTATGTCTCTGCTTTTTCTTAACATTTAGATGCAATGAATGTTGTAAAATCTTCATAAATATTGTGAGAAAATAAATCTAGATTTGTAGCTTAAAAATTCAGGGTTATAATCCTGAATTAGAAGGAATTCAGGGTTTTATTACATCACCTATCTTTCAGTTCCTTCTTTCATGACCACACTAATATTTTCTCATATATTTCTGAACAACTTTACCGTGACCAAACAAATAAATATTAGTTCCTATATTTCATTAATCAGCTCCTGTCTAGAAAGAATCAACATCCTTCTTCTCATTGAAGCAAGGTGTGCTTCCAAAACAGCAAATGCAGTTTTGCCCTCACGGAATTATTACCTAGTAATTCCACCTCATTTATGCATCTTTTTGTAATGCTTTATATATTCTAAGCTGAAACACTTCAGATACTTTAAAATTGTAACATAGATTTGCATATACATCTCTCATTATCTCAGAGATCTCCATATGTAATGTGACATTAGTTGAAGTAATTATTTCATTAAAAGTTTATATGGAATGCTTGATAACAAATGGCACATCACTTTTTTATTATTCATCAGAGAAAGCTCCACCTTCAGGATACAATTTTTTGCATTTCATAGTGCCAAGAGTATGAACATCCCAGAAAGAGAATGTCTGGGTGGGGAAATAATTTTCTCTATGGCATTACATCAAAAAATGGATAAAATTTCTTTAATGTCATTCCAACTTATTGCAGCAATTTAACCTGTTAAGCTTCTTTGGCTATGCAGTGAGCTGTGCAAAAGTGTGACTTTTTTTTACAAGTCTTTCTGCTAACTTAAAGTAAAAAATTAGTAGTTAGAAACAATTCCTCCTGTCATGATGTATGTAATGTGAAATTCTTTGCAGAACTCTCATGTCATAAATCTGGTAAGAAATTAATTGGTTTAAGCCAAATCCACAGTAAGTGTAAATTAGTATGAAATTATTAAATTAAGATGTCCCTGTCTGGTTCCATAATGAGACTTTGTGACAGAAATATATCCTATAGTGCACAAAGGTAAATGGGGACTGAATACGATGATGCAGAAAGCCCATTCAATTCAAATGTATACTTATCCATAATTTGTATTTGTGTCCATAGTTTTTATATATTTAATATATTTAATATTTTCAAAAGGCATTCAATGTAGCAATGTTTAATTGTAATCTATACCTTTGATGGATAACTCAATATGAATGCTGTGTGTTGATGCTGACTACTTGTGGACCTTGTTTTGATGGGTTATAGCTCTTTGGAAATAAAGATGGTGTCACAATTTCACTTTTTCTAATTGCATTGTGGAAGAAATTAAAAATTAGGAGGAAACATCTTTGTACTTGAATAAATTCCAATAGTCCTTTAACATATACCTCAGGTAAAAGGAAACACAGAATAAGTAACAGGAAGATCAACACATTTTTTAGTACCCAAGAAATATTTATATATATATTTTATTTAGGTGGACAAGTGATTTTTTCTTTATTTATTTCATGTTTAAAATCCAGCTAAAATGGTATATATATGGTTTAAGAGAATATTAATCACTAGTCCATGTTGTTTCTTACTTTCAGCAGCCAGTTCTCAAAGGCAGGGTACTAGAAAAAAACAGCATAATTTTTAAATAAGCTACAGTAAAAATTACCTTATATACAATACCTAGAATCTATTATTTTTTATTAGTGTGCACGCTTGTTTGTTCAGAACAAAATTCCTAGTTATCTATGAAAACCAAATCCTTCCAGGAGGAATTCCTCTCTGCTAGCTTGGAA
Organism: Antrostomus carolinensis; assembly: GCF_000700745.2. NCBI lineage: Eukaryota > Metazoa > Chordata > Aves > Caprimulgiformes > Caprimulgidae > Antrostomus > Antrostomus carolinensis. The sequence continues at coordinate 5,719 of NW_010289526.1, forward strand.
CATTAACAAATTGGACACGTGCATTTGAGTTACCTGCAACTATTTAGCCCACATAAAGGAAAACTTGACTTCTGGGAGACTGATTCCTGTCCTCATGCTCTAGTTCTGGAGCAGATCATTGGAATGAGAAGTGCCTGCTTGGCTGTAAAGACAAGCTCAGACAAATTCCATCTTACATGGTATCCTGCAATTGTACTAAAATAATAATAATAGGAAAATAATCCCTCTCCAGCTGTTAAAATTGTTGAAGCTGATATTTTTGTTAATGATATGAATTTTTATGCTGTCTTTGTTAATGATTTCTAGTCATTATTTTGTGCCAATGCCAAAACTTGTAAACTTCTACACTTTAAAAAGACAAAAAAAGCCTGCATATTTATTCTGAATATGAATACTCAAAATTACAGTAACTTCATGATAATCTGAGGGCAAATTGACCAGTTTTCAGATGGGACTTATTAATGTCACTGACCAGTGAATTCTTTATTACTTTTTTTTCACATTTAATTCATGATAGTAGATATGGTCTTTGGGTTTTTTTGTTTGTTTATTTTTCTTTCTAAACTAGTCAGCTTCCTCATTCTGCCAGATAATAAAGGCTTAATTATTAAAAAAAACAAAACCCAAAACCGATAACGAAGATAGAAAAAGAAATCAGAAAAATTGTTGTCTGGTCATGTTCCAGTAGGATTAACAAAATTTATGGCATGTACATAGGATTCAATTTTCCAGGCTAGCCTGCAGACATACTATTGTGATCTAACTAGCTAGTCATACCAGCCATCATAAGGCAGGCACCAAAAGAGTTAGGATAATGAATAATTCCACAAGGGATTCATTTCAACTTTCCCTTGCAATGAGTGTGCCTCTGAAATAATGAGAACTACTGCAGTTAGCATTGAGTTGTCCTTTGTATGTGATAAGTCAGCTTCTCACCAGGAGATTTATCCAACAGTTACTGAAATATATGCAAATCCTTCCACTGAAACCAATAGACAAACAATAAAAATTCATGGGTGTACTCCCACTCAGTACTTAAGGTGGCACATGTATATAGAAAGATAGCACTGTAATGTCTTTTCAACTGTAATGAAAAGGGATAATTGATATTTCTTAAAAGATTGTTTTTAATAGCTTTTGATCTTGTGAATTTTAAAAAAATGAAAAACAAAAAACACCATTTCTGTGGCTCCATGCTTACTTCATGCTAGAATGGAAAGATAATTGTTCAAAATAACATAAAGTAAAATTATAATTGGTCTGTATCCAGAAAGCAGTTTGTGTTAATGGCTCCTCCTTTGTCACAAAAAAGCATGGAGAATATATATAGAAAAATAGTGTGAGATAGATTAATTAATATATCATACTGAAGAGAGATTGTAAATAAGAATAAACAAAAACACCAGTAGAGAGTACTCATGTACCAGTATCTGTCTATTATGTGAATCCTTGATTTTTGTGACAAAGAGAATTCATGATAACAGAATATTTTATGAAGAGTAAGCACTGTTTCTTGTATTCATTATGGGATAATAAATTTCTTTATGATTTTTTGTTTGGTTTGTTGTTTCTTTGTTTTTTATTGAGGAACATTTCATAGTCAGATGCTAAAGAACTTCATTTACTGAATAAAGGCAGCTTCAATGTTCAGCCATAATAGAGACAAATGACAGCTTCATTCCCAGCACAACTGGATGAAGGCAGTTACTACTACTGTCACAGGCCTGGCACAGATCACTGCTTATAGAATAGCCCCGCCCCTACTGAAAAAATACGGTTGTCAGAATGAAGGGGCTTTTCCCTTTTTTAGCTGTCCAATATGATTAGAAGGTTTTGTATTCTAAGCCCATTTTTTCATATTATTATTAACATGGAAAAGAGTTAATGAGCCATTACTAAATTGGATGTCCCATTTGTACATCCTGTTAAATGGGATAATAAGCTAATAGAAAACTCTTTCCTGAAGCTTTGATAGTGTGTGGCTTATTGTTGTCATTGTATTTTAGATTGCATTATTTGTCAGCCATGCTAAATGCAGATTATTAATTATAAACAAAGTTGAATAATCCTGTTTTGACTCATTTGGTCTTATATTTTTTCTTCCTTTTATTTATTTATTTTTTAACATAAATAAAATTCAGTCATAAGGCAGAACAAAAGTTGGTAGCCGGTGATCAAGAATCTATAAACTAACATGCAGCTGACTTTACAAGTCTAAAAATAGCAGATCGCTTTATGCATTAGAAGCATGAAATTCAGAAAGGAAGCAAGTACGAAATGAGACTTCTGTTCATTTAACCTCTATTGTCCATTTTTGAATGCACTAATATGTACTTTGGAAGCAAAACTCATGAAGCTCTTAAGGTTAGTAATTGCCTTTTGACCAGATTAATTGAAAGAAACAATAGATGGCCCCCAAACCAAAGGGAAACATATAATTTAAAGAAAAAAAAAATAATTACAGAAGTCAATTCAGCAATTAAAGCTGTGTAGATTATTATTTTTTTTCCCATTGGACACCACTGAGTAGCAATGTATTATTGTACTTGTGCATGTTGTGAGTGAACATGGTAGTGAGAAACAGAACAAGACAGTATGAACATAGCTGGGGAAGGAGAATTTGCATTGTCCTGAAAGGAACCCAGAGAGGAGATTTTAGGTCAGCTTCTGCCTGAAATCCCCTTGAGGATGTGAGAAAGAAACTTGTCTCATAATTTGCTTGCTCCTGTTCTCAGAGAAACAGTATTTTATTTATTTTTAGTGAATGAAAATCACTGTGTCAAATAAATACACTACTCCATCATTAACAACTTCTACTAATTGCAATAGTCTAAAAAGGAATCTAAAGTGTGGTTGTTTTCCAGGCTAAAAGTGGTAATACTTCAAAATTTTCAGGGATTTTTTTTTTATTGGTAATTAGTTTATAAAACTGGTATGTTAAAAGAAATTGAAGAGTTTGATTCACATATATACCTATCAGTTCAACTCTGAAACTTTTTAGTTCTCTCATCTAGAAATGTAAAAAAAAATAAATAAAAAAATAATGAAAAAAATTATAACATTTATAAGTGAAATGAGATCCATCAGAAATGTGTTCTCAGGAAGCCCATATGCTCAGCAGCAAGACAGCAGGAGGTAAGCAACAAAAATGTTGAGATACGGGAATTTGTCTTTTTTTCTCTCTTTCCTTTTTCATTTCATGGGGAAGGCAGTGATTCAAAGGCAAAGACAGTTGTTTCCTAGTATTTAGGGTAGAATGTGGGGTTTTCTTCTGAGACTAGATGCCCAGAGGAATCTTACAAAGAATTCAGCAAGCTAGTTGATATCAAAGCTGATGAATTTTCTGCACTTGAGGATCAATTCTTTCTTCTGCACACCTGTTTATGGGACAGATTTATACAATGGGATTACTATGCAGTCAGCTGTACATTTTCTGAGGCAGTGGGGAGCTGGAATGATCAAGAAAGTGGAAAAACAAAAAAAGTAAAAATTTGACAGCAGAGGTGTCAGAAGTATACACTACTATCCATACATACTCAGCTGGATGTCTCAGAGCTTCTTCCTTCTGATCCAGCAACAGTGCTACCACCTGACTTGGAAAGAGCAGACTAACTTGTAAGTATCTGGTCCACCCTCCTCAGGCCTCCAGCTGTGAATTAGTTCATACTGTCCATTCAGCTCCATGTAGCCTTCACTGAAAAAAAGAAAAAAAAATAGCTTGTACTAAATGAGGGGCAAAAATATTTTTTTAAAATGTATTAATGAATATGCTAATATGAATGTGTTTGAGGGTACACATATACATGTATATGTATATGTATTATTTTATGTGCAATATTGCAAACCTTATTTCATAATACACCAATACTTTCCAGTTTGTGTTATGTTCCATTTATCAGTGGGTAGGGAGCACAACTAGGAAATACATCAACTAACTAAACCAGAATATATGGATTTAGTTGTGGATAGAAACTCTAAAAATACATCTGAAATTTTGATTCAAGTTTTCAGGACACAACACTTTGAGACTCCCAATGTTATTGTTTTATTCTTATTATTAATAAACATTTATAAAAAGTGAGCAACATGGTTTTTATTATTTACAGTTGTTTCCGGTTGGTTTCAAAACAAGTTACAAATCCACAGGAAACCTTTGTGCATGAAATACAAAGAAAGAAATTAAGTTTTAATACTCACTAAAGAGTGTTTATTTGTTTTGATCTCTTAATTTACATGTTTTTGTGAAATGGAATAAAAAACCCGTCATCTGCAACATGAAAAATGTTTATCTATCTGTTTTGTCAGTATAAGCACATTTGGTTTTTATTTTTAATAGTTTTTATAGTTTTAAAATTTCAAGATTACCTTGTAAAAGATAAAAAATTACTTGCTTTCAGCTTGTTTGAAGATTTGATCAAAAAAGTTTATCAGTTTCTCTAGAGGTGGAATTCTGTGTAATGTCTTAATATTTCAATGCACTCAGGTACTTAACTAGTTTATACACTACTTACTCTAATCACTGGAAATAGAATAGTGCTAATAATATAGAGAAGCTTCATCAGGAATAGTGTAGCTTAGATTAAAATGAGTACCAATTATTTCAAGTTATGCATTATTTGTTCAGATGCATCCATGTTTAGGAAACACTGTCCAGATTGTTGGGTGGCTTATGCAAACCAAGCTGTCAGTCTCATTCCAGTTTCTGGTGGAAAAGTGTGCATGGTAAAAACCTATCATCAAGAGTAACACAAGGCAATCTGGGTAATCACAGCATAGAAACAAATTTCCACAAGAAGAAAGCATAAACTGACTTCTCACTTTCTGCAGTGTTTCCTCAGATCATAATTTAAATTCATTAGAAGGAGGAAAGGCTGGAACTAGGATAATCTCAGTTTTGTATAACCTTTGTTAATGACTTTGATTATCAAGATTTTAAATATTTTTTTCAATGATATTAAATTATGCAAAAATAATATTTGGAGAAAACTAGAAAAGGAAATACATGTTTTAATAATCAGAGAAACCAATGGAAGCATGGAGCATTTTCTCTTTTTTTGGTCACAATTCCCACAGTCCATAACATTGACAGTTTGCAACATTTTCAGTATTTTTTCAAATCCCTCTTATTGGTCCTCCTCTTAAATTTTCTCTGACATCCCTGTGCACTAATCAGACAAGATGTAACATATTCTAAGCTGATTCTCAACTAGATGTGGTCTGATCAACTCCAAATGCTCATATAATGATTAACTAACTATTGCACTTACCAAGCAGGCTTTCCACAATCTTTGTCTTTTCTCTCTACCTAGATGTTAATCTTTAGTAAACTTGTTGGACATTCCTGTCTTTTAAATGTTCTTTTCTTTCAGCTTTGACTGAAATTAGATAATGAGTTCAACAGTTACTTAGAGCGAACTGGCTGTGTGATTCTGTAAGTCATTTTACCCTGGAAATGAGACCAAAACAATATGTAGGGGGAACATGGGTCTTTTTCACCTCTCCTATGAGGCCAGGCTGAGACAGTTGGGGCTGTTCAGCCTGAAAAAGAGAAGGCTCCGGGGAGATCTTATAGCAGCCTTCCAATACCTGAAGGGGCCTACAAGAAAGCTGGGGAGGGACTTTTCATAAGGGCAGTTAATAACAAAACAAGGGGAAATGAGTATAAGCTGAAACAGGGTAGGTTTAGATTAGATATTAGGAAGTTCTTTCCTGTGAGGGTGGTCAGACACTGGAACAGGTTGCCCAAGGAAGTTGTGGATGTGCCCTCCCTGGAAGGGTTCAAGGCCAGGCTGGATGAGGCTTTGAGCAACCTGGTCTAGTGGAAGACGTCCCTGCTGATGGCAGGGGGGTTGGAACTAGATGATCTTTAAGGTCCCTTCCAACCCAAACCTTTCTATGTCGTTATTATGTAGAAAGTCAGATATCAGATTTCAATTGTATTTACCAAATTGTTAAAAATAATTTTAAAATTCCCTTTTAAAATTGAGAGTTTTAAAAACGTTACCACCTCTTAAAGCAACAAGATTACATAAAAAGCACCTGAGATTATTTCAAAGTGGGTTAAATTTACAAAGTCATGCAATCTTCTAGTTGTTCTGCTGAGATTTTTTTGCTCTTATTTTCTTAATAATTTACATTACCCAAAAACAATTATAGAGGAATGTGAGACATTTAAAGTAGATAAAGGAAATGTCACAAAAGAATTACATAATTACTTGCCAAACATTTTAATTCTATGAATATTCTGATTGTTTGTTTGAGATAATAGTTATGCTACCTTCACATCATCCTTTTTGGAACTATCTTCTCTAAGTTTTTACCTCTTTTTGGCTTTTATATATAGCTCACTATCCATAGTTGAGCACATTAATATTTTTGACCCTTGGGATACAGAAAATCAACCAGAATTATTATAATGACAAGTTTTATTAAAAAAAAATAAAGTTGAAAATTACACTGCTTGCAAGAAAATGAGCTGGGAAAAAGTTAACACATTTATGCTCTTTTATGTGGCCTGCATTCCAAAATGAGTAGCTTACCTTGAGCTCTAACTTTCAGTTTAGCAAATAATAGGTTTCCTTTTGGTGGTATTTATTTGCATTTCTCCTAGACTAAGTAACTTCCTTATAAAATTGATATGAAGAATAAAAATAAAAAAGAATTAAGAATATTAATGCATAAAAAAATAGCATTTTATTAGAGGAAACAAGTAGTTGTGCAAAAAAAGTATCTATACCCTTATGAGGGACATAACAATTGAAGAAATCCATTTTCCTTCATGTCAATAACAATAAAATCTATGTCTTTTAAGAGAATGTAAATAAAAGTCCGGGTCAAGGTGTAATGGTTAAATTTAATTTTCCATAAGTTCAGATGTATATAGATAATGTAGACATGCATGCCACCCCTGGCATCATTTATTGTGACTGGAGGAACTGCTAGGGTGTGATTCATTTATTCTTAAAATAAATATTTACTGCTTGGCTTCTCTCAAAGTGCCTTTTAATCTCTATTCAATTCAAAAGAAGTGAGTATCAGATGTATATGCACACATATCTATTCAAGGGAGGTTAAGCCACTAAATTATAATTCTGTTCCTCAGTATGAAGTTTGTATTTCATTCTCTAGTGGGGTCATACAAATGGCCTTCAATAGGCCCCTAGTCAAGGACCCTCTAAAAATAAACAGGTCAGATATTCAGAGAGTTTCCACATAGAATGTACAGCCAATGAGTGAAAATTGTTACGTGCAAGAGCAAGTCTCACCTTTTGTTTAAGAGGACCTCTTAAAGAAGAGAGAAGAGATTAAGAAAGATAAGCTAGTAGTAGTTGCTCTTTGCTTAGTAACCTAACTGTTAGGCACTCTACCCAGGAAAAGCTAAAAGTAGATTCCAAATCCTCATGCAGCTCATGAGTCTTGAACACATACTCTAGGTGAGAGAATCATTTTATAATGGCAAATTAGGATAAAACTAGACATGTAGATGACTCCTAGCCAACCAGAATGTCCATGCATATTATATAAGACTTTCCTTCTTCTGGATGATTCTACTGGTCATTGTATTTAAGTAATATTCAACATCTTGCCTTAAATATTTGTGTAAATTTGGAGTAACACTGAGGGTTAGATAGTATTGGAGAGGAGGCAATCTGATCTGCTGTGAATGATAGGTGTTAAGGGAGTAAGTCAGCTAGTCTGCTTGCAGGTACACAGAGTCCCTTGAAGTTTCAAAATCCAGTTATTCTCCTACAAATGCAAGTGCCTATAAAATCTGTGCCAAACAGCTTGGATCTGATTGTACTCTCACCCGAGATCTGAAGCATGGATTTACGGTGATAAAGAGAAATAAAGAAGCTCAAGTTTCCTTTCTAACTTTTCATTATTGCATGAAAAACTTCAGTCACAGAAGTCAATACCAGTCAAATCATTATGTGATAAAGAATACTTCCAATTCTTAATTAAAAACATTCTTTCTCAGATTATTCCTGAGTTTCTTTGACCATCATCTTTCACTTGAGTACACTCATGAGCTTATGAGTCATTATTTTCTTCTGTCTTCTCGTCAGCTATCAGAAAAGAAAAAGAAAAAAGATGCTAAACAAACAACTTCTGACCTTGATCTTCTCTGTTTGATCAATATGTTGCTTGCTCAGCATTTCAGTTCAGCAGAATGTAAGCTTCTCTATCCTTCCTTTGATTTTATAGATAACCTTTTAAATAGTCATAAAGGAAAACACTGCTGTATTGCTTTTCTGATGTTACAAATGTTGAAGTTTAAGCTGAAAGCACAGGTTGTGGAATCTTATAGTATGTCTGCTTCAGAATTAAAAGTTTTCAGATTCTTCACTGTTAGAATAATACCTGTAAAATATTAAGTTCCAATGTCATCTGAAAACAAGAACTCAAGCCACACCACCCAAGTCACAGAAGGCAAAGGCAGGGACTGGGAGAATGGAGGATTGCTCACTGTAGAAGACCAGGTTTGAGGCCATCTAAGGAATCTGAAGGTGTACACGTCCATGGGACCTGATGAGATTCATCCACAGGTCCTGAGGGAACTGGTGGATGAAGTTGCTAAGCCACTATCCATCATATTTAAAAAGTTGTGTCAGTGTGATGAAGTTCAAACTGACTGGAAAAGGGGAAAAGTAACTCCCACTTTTTAAAAGGGAAACAAAGGAAATCCACGGGAACTATAGACCAATCAGTTTCACCACTGTGCCCCACAAGATCATGGAACAAATCCTCCTGGAAACTATGATAAGACACATGGAAAAATAAGAATGTGATTGGTGACGGCCAACATGGCTTCACTAAGGGCAAATTGTGACTGACCAATTTGGTGACCTTCTACAATGGGGTTGCAGCATTGGTGGATAAGGGAAAAGCAACTGATGTCATCTGCCCAGACTTGTGCAAAGCATTTCTGTTGCTTATAAATGTCTAAAGAGCACGTGCCAAGAGGACTGGGCCAGACTCTTCTCAGCAGTGCCTATTGACAAGACAAGTGGCAATTGGCACAAACTGGAACATGGGAAGTTCCATCTGAAGATGAGGAAAAACTTCTTTACTTTCAGGGTGACAGAGCACTGGAACAAGCTTCCCAGAGAGTCTGTGGAGTCTCCTTCTCCAGAAATATTCAAAATCCACCTGGACATGATCTAGTGCAATGTGATCTAGGTGAACCTGCTTTGGCAGGGCAGTTGGACTAGATGATCTCCAAATATCCCTTTCAACCCCTACCATTCTTTGATTCTGTGGTTCTGTGATTTGACACTGTCCCACATTACATCCTTGTATCTAAATTGGAGAGACGTGGACTGGATGGATATACTACTTGGTGGATAAAGAATTGGTTGGATGGTCGTACTCAAAGGTTTGCGATCAATGGCTTGATGTCCAAGTGGAGACTAGTGATGACTGGCATTCCTCAGAGCTTGGCATTCTGGTCAATGATGTTTAATATCTTGGTCAGTCACATGGAAAGTGGTATTGAGTGCACCTTCAGCAAGTTTGTAAATAATAAAAAGCTCTGTGATGTGGCTGACATGCTGGATAGATGGGATGCCATCCAGAGGAACCTTGACAGGCTTGAGAGATGGGCCCATGCAAATGTTGTGAAGTTCAACAAGGCCAAGTCCAAGGTTCTGCACCTGGGTTGGGGCAATCCCAAGCACAAATACAGGCTGGGGGATGAAGGGATGCAGAGCAGCCCTGAAAAGAAGGACTTGGGGTTACTGGTGGATGAGAAGCTCAACATGAGTTGGGAATATGCACTTGTAGTCCAGAAAGCCACTTGTATTCTGGGCTGCATCAAAAGAAATATGGCCAGAAGGTCAACATTAAATATTAGCAAGGTAATAAGCAAGAAGAAATAGGGTTTTGTATATGTGTTAAAAATGTCATGAAAATTAGTTATAGCCACCAGAGAAAGGTCGTGATGTATACGGACCTTGACCTATTAATAGTAATGATTAAAAGAAAGATACATTCTCATATTTACTACTTATGGGGTTTTACATTTGTTTCTAGGGAATGCTTAGAAATATTTGTGTACATGTCTTACTGAAGCTACAGAATTTCTAAACAGATGATGAAATTTATTTCTAAGGAAAAGGAAAATGTACATGTGGTGGTTTAACCACAGAGGCTTGCTCACCTCCCCCACCCCCCCACTCTCAGTGATATGGGGAGGAGAAAACATAAACGAACAGGGCTCACAGGTGGAGACACAAGCAGTTTACTGGAACAGTAAGGAAGAGAGAGACACCACCAAACAACAACAACAATAATAATGAAAGAATATACAACACAAGTGATACATAGAACCAAATGGCTCACCACCCGACCTGCTCCCAAACCATGGTCCAGGTACCCACCTCATCTTCCCGGAACTTTCCTGTTTAAATACTAAGTATGATGTCACATGGTATGTAATACCCGATTTGGCCCATTTGGGTCAGTTACCCTGGCTGATCCCCTCCCAGTTCCCTGTGAACAGTTAACTCTATCCTAACCAAACACAGGACAGTACACTAGATAAAGTCTTCTATAGTACATCTGTCCACTCATCCCTGTTCAGAGCTGGTATGAACAAGAAACTTGCTGTGCCATTTTCATATAAATCAAAGTCTTTAAAAAAATAATGTCTCTTTAATATATTCCTTCCTCTCAAGAATAATAAATTGTTTAATATCAGCTCTAGACAAACCTATGGTCTAGAAGTGAAAAAAATGCAAATTCACTTGGACACAGTGAAACAGCCAAAGAGAACAGCAATATGCCTGTCCAGAAGATCAAGCACACTTTACATTTTCCTCTCAGGAAACGTGAATAGTGACAGAGGTGTAAAACCCAAGAATGTCCGTTCAAACACTTAACGCTACACAAAAATTACCTGGTTCTTAATCAGTATATATCTTTATTTCTCCTGCTAAGTCAGTAGTCAGATTTTATCTGAACTTTGATACCATAAAGAAAGTATGGTTAATCTCAAATAGTCTCAGAATAATTTCAATAATATATAATCAAATGTATAAAATATGATGTTATATTTTGTAGTAATGTTAATGCAGTGCCATTTACATAATTCATAAGTTTGTTGTGGGTTTTCTTTATTTGTTTGTTTGTGGTTTTTTTTTTTTTTTGCTTTAGAAGATTTTGGAGGTTCCTTTAAAGCTACAGTCTATGAAGCAAAACTGTACTTTAGAGGAGTTATGATACATACCATGTGGTGGCACATCCTGAAGGCATTTTTCTTGAAAAGCAGTAATGTTTATAGAAAAGATAATAAGATAATTATGCAAAAATCAGAATTTCACAGAAACAATTTTAGAACTCTAAGAAAACTGATTAGATTTCTGTATATATCAGTTAATACTGACTTGAAGGTATTGTTCAGACTTTAAAGGCATTGTTTGACAAAAGAGGGCAGGGAAACATATTGAAAATTTATTTCCGTGAATATACACCCTGCTTAATTTTCAGATTGCTGTATATTCCAGTTTTGGCTCACTCTAGTTAGCTCTTTCCAAGACAATTTCCAGTTTATATGATTCTGGAGATACTTTATTCCAGGAACTGTTCACAGAAGACAATGGTTTTATCTTCTTTCCACAGTTGCCCAGCACTATTCCAGTAAACTTCGCACCCTTCTGCCCTCATGAGACATCAAAGACATGAACCACATACCCTCAATGTTATTTCATAAAAACAGCACTCAGTTAGACTGTGACAGCTACACATTATTTAAATACTCCTAAATGAACAACTTACAAAAGTAGTAATTAAGACACAGAAAGTCAGGAGTTGAGTCTGGGACCCAGGAACAAGTGCTGTGTGATAGTGCACTCTAGATGTGTCCATATGAGCAATATGGACGTTTCAGTCTCCACAACTTAACAAGCAGAACATGAACTCTCTGAACCTGATGTATTTAGCCATACCTGTAGCATATAAAGCAGATTCTGGACTCAAGCTGAATGTTATAACACATGATGATCATTTTAATGTAGAGGTTAAGCCAATCTTTTCCATATACCAGCATGATTTATCAGAATAGGAACGACTGTGTGGACAAGGTTTTGGTTCCCTTTATTGCACCTTTCTAATTACTTCCTTGAGCTATTGTCAATTTATTAAATAAAAACAACTGGAAATATGACCTAAATCATAACAAGGAATTACTGAAGACTATTATCAAAGCCGTGCCAGAGCCATGTTTAATTTACTGCTAGAACTGCAAAGTGGGTTCCTGTTTTTGAGAGGAGTCATAGTTTAGATCATTACTTTAGACGATTATCAGTCATTGTGGGCAGATATAATTCTTAATTGCAATCTGAAAAGTAATATATAAATAAATTCTGGTGCGTCTTATGAAACTCTTACATTACAGTCTGATCTAATGCAGCAGAGCTTTCCCCAAACCACATTTTTATTTAGCTTTATTACCAAAAGACAAGAGCTGAAAACTAACTGCCCCATTTCTCTTTACTGTCTTAAAAACTAGGTTATAACTAAACACATATGTTTACAAGGATGGATATGCATGCATATTTCTTTAACATTTCTTTTTCTTCTAATGTATTACTGCAGCAAAATATTTGTGACAAGAAAATCTTAATTATTTTAGATATTCCAAAATATTGTCATTAAAATTGCATGTAAAATCCACAGAAAATTAAGAATACAATTAATTCTTTTTACTCTGTAAATGAGATTTACCTTATTTGTTTGTTGTCTTGATTGTAGATAGCTATGCTTGAGATAGTCAGCCTGAGTCCTTTTTATCAATTAATAGAAATAGGTACTTCCCGGACACAGTTCACCTGAACCTTTACCTTAGGCTAAGATGAATCATCTAACAGCTAAAAAATAAGTAGCTTGGCTTCTGAGGAATTCAACACCTGTGTTAACACTTGGGGCTTTTCTATTGAGAGATATTGTTCTATCTTGGGTAAAGTCAGTACATCTGACCTTATCCTGGGCTTGTAAATTCATTAAAAGTAGGAGCATGTTAACTTACAATAGGTAAGGATCTTTAAGACAATCACATATTTATGCCCAAATTGGAACAAACTTAAATGTATCAGATTTAGAATGAATACAGATTATTTATCTGAACCTAGTTACACAAACAATTCTCCTGGGGTCCACAGGTAACAATGATGAGGTGAAACCCACTGAAACAATTATTATGTAGGAAATTATAATCTTAGTCATCAATAATAGAAGTTGCATCTTTCTACTCAAATAAATTTATTAGTCAAAATTTTCTTTTAGTCTTTACTCCCTACCTTATATAACCTCTGGATCCTGAATTATAATTAGTTTGGTGCTTCATTTTGTCTACGTGCTCATTCTACTTATACTATCTCTAGCTAAGACCTGTACACTGGATAGACCTCAGAGGATACTAACTCTAAAGAAGCTCCAGAAACTGTTGTAAGAAAGTGCAACAGGGAAATATACACATAATATTATTTAATTTTATGTACTTATTTTGACCAAAGACAAATGAAATGTCTAAGTAGAATGCATATTTAGTTCTTACTGCTTTGCTACTATGTATTCCTGGAACTGTTAAATAGAGATTTGTTAATTTCTGAAAAGGGAATAGGATTAAGATATTGTGCTATCCCAGGAATCAGCCTGATCCAGGAAGGGAGACTAGAAAATCAGAAAAGAGGCTCTGTGCTGAAAAATTAGTTACAGCAACAAAATGAAAAAGGTATTCAAGGCCTATAGACTATCCACAGAAGGATTAGCACTAAGTCTTCTTCAGCATCAACTCTGATAATTCAAACACACAGGATTGAAGCATAGAAACAGTGCACCCTAAAGAGATGTATGATCACATAGATGTGAGGACGCCCAATGGATCAGCTCATCTGTTGACAAGTCTCTAGGCAGTAAGATAAGACTCCATGTCATACTTTCGACTCCATATCCAAAATCTTAATTTTCAACACCTTCAGTCCCGCTATTTCAGTACTTACATTACAACAAAGTTATTTTCCTATTTTCCTTTCCTCATCTCTAAGCATTTCTACCCCAAGAATTGTAGAGAATGGATTTCTAGAACCCTTTCTGAAGAGTCACCTAAGGGTGCAGTGTAAGCTGTACAAGGCACATAAACACAGCTTAACTCACAGGTAACTGCTGGTCTCATCTCAGTAATCCCCTATCCTGGTCCCTGGCTTCCTCTTTCTCACCTCAAGGCCCAAAGTAGAGTGCTTGGGCAGAAGCGCTGGTGCTGGAACACCTGGTCCTATATGTAGTCTGTGACTGCTGTAAAAAGACACTTGAGTAAGGCTTCTTACATTAATTGATGTTTCTTGTTGGCTGGCTATTAGGAAAGGGATAATAACATAATGAGTGATAAGAAAAAGATTTTGAATGCCAAGGGATGACAGTAAGAAGAGCATGCAAGAATCATTGCTGACTGACGCACTCCTGGCTGACACTGCTCACCTGCTGCTTGGTGAGTAGAGTATAAAGGTGATTATTGTTCCCTTCATCTCCCCATGCCTCTTAGACAGACACAAGATGCATGGAATGGACCTCTGGTGGAGCCTATATCTATACAATCTGTTTCAAATAAAAAGAAATCCTTGAAGCTTACAGATAAAATTCACTCAATTTAGAAGCAGAGTAGTTCAGAAAATCAGTATGGGTAGCTGTCCTGGTCTCTAGAGGACACAGACTTTAAAAAAACTACAGAAAGAAAAGGAAAGAAAGAAAAAGTAATCGACCTGAACAGGAGACAGTAAGAGCAGAGGGAATGAAGATAAGGTCCTTGAAGATACTAACTACTTCTAAGCTTTAAAAAGATAAAAGGAAAGGTTGACTTTAAAGCAGACTCACTGCAGACGGTAAGTGATACTATAAACATGAATAAGAGTGAGGCACTATGAGAGCACTGACATGTATAGCGTGTGAGCTAGAGAGAAGAGGTTCAACTCCTTCAAATAAATTTAATCAGGTCTAAAAAAATCCATCTAAAAAAACTCACTAACTTTTGGGAGAAAAAAGAAATGGTAAGTAACCGACCAAGAAATCAGTATCTACAGTTGACAGCTTAATAAAATCCTTAACTAAAAGGTGGTCAAACACTGGAACAGGCTTCCTAAAGAGTTGGTCGATGCCATAAGGCTGTCAGTGTTTAAGAGGCATTTTGACAACACCCTTAAGAACATCCTTTAACTTTTGTTCAGCTCTGAAGTGATCAGGTATCTGGAATAGATGATCGTTGTAGGTCTCTTCCAACTGAAAATCTCTTCTCTTCTCTTCTCTTCTCTTCTCTTCTCTTCTCTTCTCTTCTCTTCTCTTCTCTTCTCTTCTCTTCTCTTCTCTTCTCTTCTCTTCTCTTCTCTTCTCTTCTCTTCTCTTCTCTTCTCTTCTCTTCTCTTCTCTTCTCTTCTCTTCTCTTCTCTTCTCTTCTCTTCTCTTCTCTTCTCTTCTCTTCTCTTCTCTTCTCTTCTCTTCCTGCACAGAGAATTAGTGACTGAGACAAACCAGACTGAACCAAAATAACAAAGAAAGTGAAAAGTGCAGGAAATAAAACAACAAAATCCACTTGCTTAATGTTGTGAGAGGAACTTTAGAGATTACCACTTAACAGGGAGAGAATCAGGAGGGAAGGAGGGAAAAAAAAAAAAAAAAAAAAATAAATAAATTGTGTATTAGGGCATAGAATCTTAGAATCATAGAAAGGTTTGGGTTGGAAGGGACCTTTAAAGGTCATCTAGTCCAACCCCTCTGCAGTAAGGAGGGACATATTCAACTAGATTACATTGCTCAGAGCCTTGTCCAACCTGACCTTGAATGTTTCCAGGTATGGGCTTCTATGACCTCTCTGGGCAACCTGTTTCAGTGTTTCACCACCCATCAGGATGACAATAGCAAACCAGCAGAGCACTGAAGATCCCTGACAAGGTGAAATATTTCTCCCATTATCAGAATTAGTGCATAATTATTTGTATACCTTATTGACAGCTCTTCAGAGACTGTACTAGTACATTCTGAAGACAGTAAAATATGCAATCTTAAAATGTGTTGTTATAGCTTGACTTAGGGGGAACTGTATGGAAAATCCCATTCAATTTACTTACTTAAGTACTCTTATGGAAAAAAAGATTTTAAAAAATATAAGTACTCTATTGAAGAAAAAAAAAAAAAGAAAATAGGAAACATTCTCGTAAGTAAAAGTAGTTCTTTAAATGCTGATCTAGTTAAATACTTTCAATTATCAAGACATAGATCATAAATGACATGTCTAATACTAATTTGTTCTGTTATCAAGAATGCTTTTTTTCCTTGTATTTTTTAAAATAATAATAAAAAAAAAAACAAACTTGTTTAAGCTGTGTTTGTCTTGTTTTTCATTTGCTCCTTAAAATATAACACAAAGGAAGGATAACATGACAGCTAGTGTTGATATTAATCACCTTTTTGACTGATTGTATTTACTGAGGTAAACAGTGGTCTGGCTTAGTTTCCTAGGGTTTTGGTTTGGTTTGGTTTGGTTTTGTTTTGAGTTGGTTTGGGTTTCAGGGTTTTGTTCTTGTTTTTGTTTTATTTTATTGGATTCACAAATCCCTGTTTAAGATGAATACATTTTTAAAAATAATTTTATTAATTTTATTTGAACAAACAAAATAAAGTGGGGTTTTTTTTTGTTTGTTTGTTAGTCCACTTCTTGCATTTGCTTGAGATATGCAGGAACTTAATGGTGGTACAAGCTAACACACTTAAAGGTGCTTACATGATGTAAGCAACCAGAGTTGTTGTAAAAACAGACTTGAGTGCCTTTGTATAAAATTGCAAACCTCAGAAAGCCACTCAGTTTCAGCCTCTTGTATCTGTAACTACCAATATTATCACTACTGTAAAACCTGATCTGGGTGTCAGTTTGCCATGCCACGGCACAAAAGTGACAATGCTTAACTGATGTTAACAGTATTGACTACAGAAAAATCTAGTTATCCTGCACTCATTTAATTGTCTAGGAGCTAAACAGGCTATTTTCAAGTACAGTTAATTTGACTCTTCATGGTTATCTACCTCATTATGAGATCACATGTGCTCTGGAAATTCCTTTTCTCCTCAGTAAAAAAAAGAATGTATACAAGGTCGGGTGATGGATGAGTTGATTAGGGAAGAGATGCAGTTTGTATAAAAAGAAGCTAGTAGAGAAAAATGGATTAATCTTTCAACATCAAATGTGTAATAAATGATAGAAACTAAAAAAACCCAATTATATAGTTGGACCAGGAAATTGAACTGAGTAGTGATAAAGGAAGAGTATCCTAATTGTCTATTATGGTATTCCTCACCAAAAAGAAAAACAAACAAAAAAACCCCACCAAAACCCAAAGCACTCCAATTCTCTTCACATAATCAGGAGAAAGGATGCAATTGACTTACTGCAAATTGTCGTCTTGTCTTATTTTTTACTACAGAATATAACATAAGTTTTGCCATTGACTTAAATGAATAAACTTCTGAGCCCACATTCTTGATCTGACCATTGGCCCTATTACTTTTTTATCTAAAAATATTAGATTTATTAATATTAATATTGATATTAATATTGATATCAAAATAATAATAACAGATGCAAACAGCAAAAAGTTTATTGTAAATAATACTATGAACAGAAAAAATAAATGAAAATACATTTTAAAATCCTCATTGAACTATTCCTTTTAAAAACAGCTTTTGACAACTCCAATGAGTATAGCAGAATAAAAAATAACATTTTCTGTTATTTTTATCTTTAATTTATTATCATGAAAACTGTGGTGATCCTGAAGCACAACAAATTGCAGCTCGGAAGCACAGCTGTAGTTACTGAAGAAGAACGAATTACAACCTGAAGGAGTTTCCAGGGTCATTGAGGATAGTTTACTACCTTACATATTCATTTTCAGAGATTTAGAAAACTTACTTTTAAAACAAGGTTTTTGTTTTCATTCTTGATTATCTAACAAGAAAACTTTTTCAGACTCTCATTGTTCTGGTGATTTGAATATTTTCCAAATTTTTAAACTAAATTTATTTACAGATAGTTTATACCTGTTTTGTTTGTTTGTTTGTTTTTTCTAGCATTGGACTTGAGCTTCATGATTAATTTTGTCTTTCTGAAGTGTTTGAACATTCTATTTATGTCTGCAGCTTTCCTTTATGTCTGTTCAAATTTAAATTTATAATAGAAAGAAAAAATCAAAGCAGTGATCTGTGCTCATGGTGGTGTTTAAACAATATAGGTGAACTACAGCAATTAAAATGGCTAAGGCAGCAAAACAGACATGCAAGAATAAGACCTCAACAACTCACTCAACAGCATCTTACATTAAAACTTGGAGATGTTTACTGTTGGATATTTAAAAATAACACATTTCTCTGTTACTTCTGCTGTCAACACTAATGAGAACTGTTCAAGTACATTGAAGAAAAAGAGATCTTTAAAGTGTTCTATTTATTTTTAAAGGATCACTTAAATCTAAATGACTAGTAAAAGGAAAGGAGTGTTAAAGTGGTATTGCATTAAAATTACATCAATTCTAGCCCTCAAATGGCTGCCATGAAAGTATCAATAATGTATTGAACGGAAGGGTAGGAGAAAGGGGAAAGGAAAAAAAAAAAATCATATTCTGAAACTAAGTTTTACTTAAAGATTTTAATACTTCTTTTTTCTCTGAGTAATCAGTAATTTGCATGTAAGATACATGATTTTTTGATTTTTTATCATTATAAATAAAAATATAAATTCATTATTTTGAATACGTATTATATATTTTAGAAAATATTAATATTTTCATAGAATTCAAATATACACTATTTATTGTGAATAGTTTTGTTCATAGTAGAGTATAAATTTGTTTACTGTTTATAGAATATACTCTAAAATGCAGTATATTCACAGTATACTCTGTATAAGTATTTTTTGTTAAGTTGCAGTGGGTTTACCTTGGCTGGCTGCCAGATACCCACCCAGCCACTCTTTCACTCTCTCTCCCCAACAGGACAGGGGAAGAAAATAAAATGAGAAAGCTCATGGGTCAAGATAAAGACAGGGAGATCACTTACCAGTTGCCATCACAGGCAAGAGTAGACTCAGGGAAAATTAATTTATTTTTTTCTCAGTTGAAATATTTTTGGGTAGTGAGAAACAAAGGCAAAACTAAAACCACCTTCCCTGCACCCTCCCCCTTTTTCCTAGACTCAACTTAATTCCTTCAGTCCCAATGTATCAGACACGTTTGTCGTAGTAGGACCCTCTTTTCTCCTTCATTCTTATTTTGTATTAAAATAATTTTAAACTATATTTTATATACTTAGAACTATTTATACTGTGCATATATTATCTATAGAATAATTTACAATGTATTTTTTCCAAGATTTCCAATATGATATTCTTTGAAGACTTGCACTCAGAATTTCTATTCTGTAGAAATTCTATTTCTATTCTGTCCTGGACACTTAATCTAAGCCTAAATATCAGGTATTTTGTGAAATGGTACAATGAAAAATAAGCATCCAAATTCCAAAAAGTCAAAGGTAAGAAGTAGATCCTATGTTCCAGTTCCCCATGTTTCAGTTCCCCAAAGGATTTTAGAAAAATGGTTTTTTAAACCACATAATCATTTTTACTTACAGTGTTTAAAATAGTATCGAAAATTCATAATATTTGTTTAAAAAGATAGTACAGGCAAGAGTAGACTCAGGGAAAATTAATTTATTTTTTTCTCAATTGAAATATTTTTGGGTAGTGAGAAACAAAGGCAAAACTAAAACCACCTTCCCTGCACCCTCCCCCTTTTTCCTAGACTCAACTTAATTCCTTCAGTCCCAATGTATCAGACACGTTTGTCGTAGTAGGACCCTCTTTTCTCCTTCATTCTTATTTTGTATTAAAATAATTTTAAACTATATTTTATATACTTAGAACTATTTATACTGTGCATATATTATCTATAGAATAATTTACAATGTATTTTTTCCAAGATTTCCAATATGATATTCTTTGAAGACTTGCACTCAGAATTTCTATTCTGTAGAAATTCTATTTCTATTCTGTCCTGGACACTTAATCTAAGCCTAAATATCAGGTATTTTGTGAAATGGTACAATGAAAAATAAGCATCCAAATTCCAAAAAGTCAAAGGTAAGAAGTAGATCCTATGTTCCAGTTCCCCAAAGGATTTTAGAAAAATGTTTTTTTAAACCACATAATCATTTTTCCTTACAGTGTTTAAAATAGTATCTAAAATTCATAATATTTGTTTAAAAAGATAGTATTTCTAACATTAAAATTTTAAATACTCACAGCCTACATCAGATTTGCATCTGGTAAA
The DNA here is from genome assembly GCF_000700745.2 of Antrostomus carolinensis. Lineage (NCBI taxonomy): Eukaryota > Metazoa > Chordata > Aves > Caprimulgiformes > Caprimulgidae > Antrostomus > Antrostomus carolinensis. The sequence continues at coordinate 26,079 of NW_010289526.1, forward strand.
GCTAGAATGATTTATACAATCGAAAAAATAGGACCTCATATTTTTGAAAAATGTGTAACTGAAAGTGGTATAGTACAATATGGTTTCTTGCAAGACAGCATGTCTCAAATGTCAATATATTATTTACATAAGAAAATTTAAAAATGTTATATAAAGCAAGAAAATTGAATGAAAGAGATAGCATGTATGGAAAATGCTACATAAAACCTTGAATAACAGCTATTGTAACTTGAAATAATCATTAATGTTGATTTCTTTTTAGAACTATAGAGTGTACCAGAAGCAATATAACTGTATGTGTTCAGCCATCAAAAAGACAGTCTATTGATGTGTCTGAACACTTTGCCACACAATTTCCTCTCCTGTTATGTTATCTTTCAACAAAAACTTGTCTGTTTTCAGGAGTTCAGGTTTCAAGTTGTTATATGAAGTGGGCTTAATGGGGTAGAAACCAGCATTTTTAATGGTTTTTAACATTTTTTTTCTAATACTGTTTAACAGTATCTGTCACAGAAGTTTCAAAGTTCTGCTGAAGCTTTTCCTCATATAGTAACACCTGTGAATTAGTGCCAAGTAAATGTAGAGAAACATGTATCAAAACATGTTCAAAATTATATGATCACTGATTGCTTTTTGTATACCAAACCCTAGCTGTGATTTTTATGTGTCCTTGCTGGAGTTAAAAAGGGAAAGAAAACAGCAGTAATACACAACTTATTTCTGTCCTTCAAATAATCAAGTCTTTTACAGTGTTCCTGTCCCATCAGTGTACAAGTAGCCAACTGCTTGTGATGTGTACTTTACATGCACAAATGTGAGGAAAGAATTATTTAACTCTAAACTTCCCATTAACATTCACGGAATTGGGTAAAAATAGGTGAGATGTATTATAAAAGCTGGACAATCTATCCCATGATCTTGCACTCTTACAATTATAGATGAAACAAACAAAAAAAACCCAACAAAACCAAAACCTCCTCAGGTAAGGAAAGATTTCCTCCCTTTCTACTTTTTTTTTTTTTTACTTTCACTCAAAATTATTGATTGCTGACTTCTCTTTCTTACTTTAGGAAGAAAGCAAAGAGAAGGCTTTCTTGAGAGCACTTGGAATTAAAAATACTGAAGTAAATCACATTATGTCCTTTAAAGTGTCATGAGAAAAGCTAACATCTCATTCCATTACATCACCTCTATATTTAAATCATAAACTGAATACATGGAAAGGCTCAAAGACTTCAGTTAAAAAGGAAGTTAGTGGTTAACTTTCAACAGTTTTAAGTGCTTACCTAGAGAACTGAACTCTAATAACAGAGGCTTGTTCAGACTATCAGATACAGGTATTACAAGTTCAGATGGAACTGAATCTAAACAGATTCAGATTAATAGTGATAACTTAATATCTTGGCACTCACAGGTATCATCAAGTCCAACTCCTGACTCCACACAGGGCAACCTAAGAGTTAAACCATATATGTGCAAGTGTTGTCCAAATGCCTCTTGAACACCGACCAACAGGTCTGGGGCCATGATTACTTCTATGGGGAGCTTGTTCAGGTTTTTGCTAGGATAGAGTTAATTTTCTTCTTAATAGTTAGAATAGATGTGGTTTGGTTTCAGTATGGGACTTGATATAGTTGATAAAAATACTAATGTTACTAGTTGTTGCTGGAGTTCAAGCTCATCGTGTTTGGCTGGTTCACAGCTGCATTAGGTCTGGGAGGGAGAAGCGCAGTGAATAGCAAAACCCAAAACTGGCATTTGGATGTGCCAATGAAACATTCCATATCATATCCCGTCAATATAATAACCCAGGTTGACCAGAAGACGGGGGTACTCTCTTGAGGATCGCTCAGGCTCACTTTTCCGGGGTTTTCGGTTTCAGGACTGTCTCGGCTCCGGGATCACTGGCTGGCACAGGCTGGGAATCAGTTAGCGGGTGGTGAGCAATTGCACTGTGCATTGCTCGATTTTATATTCTGTTATCACTGTTGTTGTCTTTATTATTTTCTTTTAATTAGCAAGTAGTTTTTATCTCAACCCATGAGTTTCCTTGCCCCTTTCCTTCCAATTCCCTCCCCTACTCCCTGGGTGGGGAGGGGAGGGTGATAGAGCAGGCTGTGTTTAGCTACAAGGTGCAAGCCAAAAGGCTGAATCCACTCAAACCACCACACTCTGTTCCAGAGGTTGACCACCCTTTCAGTGAAGAACTTTTCCCTAATATCCAATCAGAACCTTCCCTGATGCAGCTTTAAGTCATTTCCTCATGTCCTAAGATTGGACACCAGAGAGACAAGTACCTCCTTCTTCACTCCCCCTCATGAAGAGACTGTAGACAGCAATGAGGTCTCCCCTCAGTCTCCTTTATGCTGAACAAACCCAGTATCCTCAGCTGATCTTCATAAGTCATGTCCTCTAGTCCTTTTGCCATGTTTACTCCCCTCCTTTGTACACATTCTAGTATTTTTATACCCTTCTTATATTGTAGAACCCAAAACTGCATACAGTACTCAAGGTGAAGCTGCACTAATGATGAATACAGAGGGACAATCACTTCTTTAGACCCATTAGCTACACTATGCTTAATGCACCCCAGGATATGGTTGGCCGTCGGGCATTTGGCTTCCAGGACACGTTGTTGACTCATATTGAGCTTGCCATCACCCGAAAACCCCAGATCCCATTCCGCAGGGTTGCACTCCAGTCTCTTGTCCTCCAGTTTATAAGTACATCCAGGATTACACTGTCCCAAGTGCAGAATCTGGCACTTGCTGTTGTTAAATTTCATACAGATAGTGATTGCCCAGCACTCTAATCTATCAAGATCTCTGTAAAGCTTCTCTGCCTTCAATGGAATCAACAACTCCTCCTAATTTAGCATTAAAAAAACTTAATTTGTGTGCATTCAAGTTCATTGTCTAGGTCATTTATAAAAACATTGAAGAGAACTGGCCCTAAAACTGGGCCAGCTTGACCCTTCAGCCAATTGATCACCCATTGTGTTGTGGGTGAGACATGTCAGAAAAATTAAGCATGAAGGATTACAAAAATTTTTTCAGGAATAGTTGTTTCCTTTGAGAATTTTTTTTTGGTTCAAAAAGGGCTTAATTTCAGGGAATCTTGTGGTATATATAGCTCTGAAAAATTCATCCTGTTGGTTACTTCAGGCTTTACCATCCATTCACATATTAATATCTTGTACTTAGAGTACTGTATTGTTGCATAGAAGCACATTTTTGTAATTATTATAATAGCTATATATATGTATTAAAATAGTTCCTTGCAAATGTAAATAGATTTACCAGTTAAGAGGTGGAAATAAACCAAGACATTAACCATTACACTAACACATTTTTGTAATTAGCTATATATATGTATTATGTAATAGCTATATATATGTATTAAAATAATTCATTGCAAATGTAAATAGATTTACCAATTAAGAGGTGGAAATAAATCAAGACATTAACCATTACAC